>NC_044977.1:192881525-192904528 GCF_008728515.1 Papio anubis | reverse complement strand
GAGAGATAGTAGAAAGAAAGAAAGAAAGAAAGAAAGAAAGAAAGAAAGAAAGAAAGAAAGAGAAAGGAAGGAAGGAAGGAAGGAAAGAAAGCAAGCTAGCAAGCAGGCATTGGGCTGCAAATCCTATCTCTGGGCAGCAGGTCTGGGCCACTCGTCCCTGCAGCATCAGATGCTTGGTTTGGAGTCAGAGCTCTGAGCCCAGAGTCCCTGCGGAAAACACATCCTTCCACTGACTGTGGCCTCTGTCCCACAACCTCCCCCCTCCCCAGGGCTGTGTGTGTTTAGACAGCTGCCCTGCATTTTTAGAACAATTTTTAACTTGTAGGCTGTACCTGCGGAACCAGAATGTCTGGCCAAGACCTGTTACCTAACAGCCTCCGACCATTTGGCTGCCAACAGCAACTACAGCTCTGGCCCAAGGCAGGTGTGGGCTGACCGAGCCAGGCAGGGCAGGAGGTGAAAGGAATGGGTCTCCTGCCCACCCCGAGGGCTGAGCCCCCACTTGCGGTGAGGGAAAGCTGAGAGGAGTGGATCTAATCTGATTCCTCCACTCAGAAGCCCTTAAAGTGCAGTTTTGTTTTAAGCCTTCCTGAAGGATTCGGGCTAGATCTAGAAAAGAACCTCACCGTGGAGGATGTACGAAGTACAACACGTGACCCTGAAGACGGGACGCTCTTCTCTGTACCTCTGAGGAATAGAAATGATCACGCCTGGAGAACAGGGTGGACAGTGAGGAATAGAAATGATCACGCCTGGAGAACAGGGTGGGCGACCCAGCCTCTGAAAGACCCTGCTGGCTGATGATCCATGGTGCCCTGGGCAGACCCCAGGCCAAGAGACCCCACCCACAGTACTCAGTGCTCAGCTGGGAACCAGACCAGACCTCAAAACAGGTTTGCAGAATTAAGATGAGGAGCTGAGCTCAACACAGCCTCCGCGGCTCCCCAGGGCGGGCCTGAGCAGAGGGAGAGCAGACGGCCATCGGGGTGCTGGGATGCACGTCACATTGCATTACCTGCATTACCATCCATGCTGCAGCCACAGCCCGGAGCCCGGAGAACCCAGAGGCCGGGGGAGATGGAATCCCGGCAAACCATCACTGGCAGGGACCACCGGGAGCAGCTGGTCCAGCCTCCTGTTTTCCAAGAGGGAAGACTAAGAAATGAGTCAGCTGCCCACAGTCACATAGAGACTGAGGGCAACGAGGCCGGTCGGTCAGCAATGAGCAGTGAGCCCAAGGCCTTGAGGGCTTCCACGAACTTTGAAGGGTGAGGATGGGCCGAGCTCCGGAGGCCGCTGGGGTAGGTTTGAAGGGAGTGTTCAAGAAGCGCCTCTTTTTTTTTTTTTTGAGGTGGAGTCTTGCTCTGTCGCCAAGGCTGGAGTGCAGTGGCGTGATGTCGGCTCACCGCAACCCCTGCCTCCCGGGTTCAAGCGATTCTCGTGCCTCAGCCTCCCGAGTAGCTGGGATTACAGACACCTGCTGCCATACCCAGCTAATTGCATTTTTAGTAGAGATGGGGTTTCACCATGTTGGACAGGCTAGTCTCAAACTCTTGACCTCAGGTGGTCCACCTGCCTCAGCCTCCCAAAGTGTTGGGATATAGGCCTGAGCCACCTCAACAAGCGAAGAGGCCCTTTTTGTAGAGTTCTAATCCTGGGTCTGCGGCTGAGCCATGGTTGCGTTCACAGAGCAGAGTGATCAGCCGGGCGTAGGGATGGACCTCCCGGGGCCAAAACGGTGGCCGACATCTCCACCCTGACCTCTCCTCTCAGGTTCCCAAGGTTACCACCCAACCCTGCCAGCTTTCCCACCACGCCAGAGCAAGACCCCGCCTGCTCGCCGTCTGCCTGTGCAGCCAACGGGCCTCGCTGAGCTGCCCGGGGCCGCGTGGCACCTCCCTCCGTTCACAGTCGGCCCTTCCTCTCCCTGCCTCCCTTTACCTACCCCACAAACCACTTCAGCCCTTTGGACCAGCACTGTGGATGCCCCATTGGTCACGTTGACCTCCCAGTCATCTCCCCTTTCCCTCTCCCTCTGCTCCTGCCCCAGACCAGCCCCCAACATTCACCGGGATACCTGCCACTGCCTCCTCCCTGGTCTCCGGCCTCCCACCTCTGTTCCTCAGGCTCCTCTACACAGCCAGTAACTACAGAGTGCACTAAAGCACAGGCCTGACGTCTCACTCCCTTAACCCTGGCCATGGCTCACCTGCGCCTGCCTCAAGATAAGCCCACCGAGGGACAGCAGGTGGAGTCCCTCAGGAGCTAGCCTTACCCCACCCTCCTGTCACCCTCTGCCCCAGGCTCTGCCCGTGCTGCTGCCCTCTGAACCCGCTAAGCTTCTCCACACTTGTCTTTGCACTGCCTTCCCTTTGCCTGGGATGCTTTTTTTTTGAGGCCGGGTCTCGGCTCTATCTCCCAGGCTGGAGTGCAGTGGCTGGATCTCAGCTCACTGCAAGCTCCGCCTCCGGGTTCACTCCATTCCCTGCCTCAGCCTCCCGGTGGCTTCTGGGACTACAGGCGCCGCCACTTCGCCCGGCTAGTGTTTTGTATTTTTTAGTAGAGACGGGGTTTCACCGTGGTAGCCAGGATGGTCTCGAACTCCTGACCTTGTGATCCGCCCGTCTCGGCCTCCCAAAGTCCTGGGATTACAGGCTTGAGCCACCGCACCCGGCGCCTGGGATGCTCTTATACCCTCTGGTCTCCTGGGACACCTTCTCATTTAAGTCTCAACCCAGAGCTTCTTCCTCTGGGAAGCCCTCTCTGGTCTCCTCAGGCAGAGGCTGGCATTCCTTCTTGCATGAGCCTGCAACAGCCTGTGATTTCCTCTCTCAGCACTTTTTTTTTTTTTTTTAATTAAAAACATTTTGGCGGGGAGACAGGATCTCACTATGTTACGCATGCTGGTCGCAAACTCCTGGCCTCCAGTGACCCTCCTGCCTCGGCCTCCCAAAGCGCTGGGATGACAGGCTTTGAGCCGCTGCGTCTGGCCCTCTCCACACTCGCTACTGAACATGTTCTAATACTTCATTCGCCTGTTTTGGGAGGCAGCCTCTAAGACGACACTCAGAGATCCCTGCCTCCAGGTATTTCCTGTGTAATACCCTCCCCGTGAATGTGGGCTAGGCTCATTGACTCACTTTTTAATTTATTTTTCAGAGAGAGTTTTTAGTTTATTTTTCATTCGATTGCCCAGGCTGGAGTACAGTGGCACAGCCATAGCTCACTGCAGCCTCAAACTCCTGGGCTCAAGTGACTCTCGCACCTCAGCCTCCCAAGTAGCCAGGAATCCAGGCGCACACCCCCACGCCTGCCTCTGACTGACTCGCCTCAAACCACGAGAATCTGTAACTGCCCAGGGTGCTCTTCTTGCCACTGCCCAGTTAGAGCTGATTTATTAAGACAGGAGAATTGCAATAGAGAAAGAATTTAATACACATAGAGCCAGTGAAATGGGAGACCAGAGTTTTGTTATTACTCAAATCAGCCTGCCCCAAAATTCGGAGGCTGGGGTCTCACACGGAGAGTTTGGTGGGCAGGGGGCTGGGGGGTGTGGGCTGCTGGTCAGTTGTGGGGGCAATCACAGGGGTGTGGAAATTGGCCCTGGTGTTCTGAGTCAGCCTCTGGGTAGTGGCCATAGAGGGGCTGCTGGTTTGGGTGGGGCCCTCCGGGTCATCGGTAACGTGAAACCCTGAGAAGAGATCTCAAAAGGCCAATCTTAGGTCTTAACAATAGTGATGTTATTTCAGGAGCAATTGGGGAAGTTGCAAATCTTGTGACTTCTGCTGGGAGTCAGCTCTCAGCACCCACATCTTCGTGGAATCCATGCCCCTTTCCTCCTCCTAACCCAGTGGCCTTTGATTAGTTTTACAAAGGCAATTTAGTTTTGGAAAGGGCTATTATCACTTAAACTACGAACTACGTTTCTCCCAAACTTAGCTTGGCCCACACCTTTGAATGACCAAGGGCACCAGCCTCACCAACATGGTGAAACCCCGTCTCTACTGATAATACAAAAATTAGCCAGGCATGGTGTTGGGCACCTGTAATCCCAGCTACTCAGGAGGCTGAGGCAGGAGAATTGCTTGAACTTGGGAGGTGAAGGTTATAGTGAGCTGAGATCACACCACTGCACTCCAGCCCGGGTGACAGAGCGAGACTCCATCTCAAAAAAAAAAAAAAACATCTAAAAAACATAAGCAGTGAATGTGCATCTAAACAAAATTGCACAGTAACTAAATCAGGAGGAAGAGGAGGATGGAAAGTGTTCTGTGTGACGGGGACAGGGAGAGCCAAAATGAGCTACACCCTAATCATTCACAGTGAAAACTCAATAGATTTATCTGAGGCCAGGTGCAGTGGCTCAAACCTGTAATCCCAGCACTTTGGGAGGCTGAGGCAGGTGGATCACTTGAGCCCAGGAGTTCAAGGCCAGCCTGGGCAACATAGGAAGACCCCTGTCTCTACAAATAATTTTAAAAATTAGCCAGGTGTGGTGGTGCATGCTTGCGGTCCCAGCTACTCAGAAGGCTGAGGCAGGAGGATACCTGAGCTCCCAGAGGTTGAGGCTGCAGTGAGCTAAGATCACACCACTGCACTCCAGCCTGGGCGACAGAGAGAGACCTGTCTGAAAAAATAAAAAGAATCATCTGAAAAAAATGACAGTGGTTGCCACTGTAGGGGCCAAGGCCCCATAGAGGTTCCCTGAAAATCATTGACACGAGGCCAGTTAATTAATAGAAAAAAGGTATAAAATTAATTTACATGCAGATGGGGAGAGTCAGAGCGCCCACGCCCCAGAAGCTCACACAGCATCCTAGCAACACAGTTTATGGGATGCAGGAAAAGAGGGGGATAAAGAGGGAAAGTAAATGGACCTAGGAAGAGAGATCAGTTTACATACTATTTTGCGGAGAGTTCTGTTCAGGTTTGGTTACGTTCCTGGCTTTACAAATAATTGTTCCCTGTGGGTCTGGATCTTGACCAATTAAAAAACTTTAGCTTCTTTGGGGAAAGGTCAGACAGACCTCGAGGCTTCTTCAGTACCATACGTCAAAGCACCATATTTTGGGGTATTGGTTTCTACTCCTCTGAGGAGTAGAAAAAGGAGTCTGAGTTGCAAAGGACAGGGGTTTTCACACCAGGTAAACTCATAAAACTATGTTCAAGTATAACTCTATTACAAATTATACAAATCTACCATGGCCGGGCGCGGTGGCTCACGCCTGTCATCCCAGCACTTCGGGAGGCCAAGGCGGGAGGATCACCTGAGGTCGGGAGTTCAAGACCAGCAACATGGAGACACATGGAGACACCCCGTCTCTACTAAAAATACAAAAATTAGCCCGGCGTGGTGGCGGGCACCTGTAGTCCCAGTTACTCAGGAGGCTGATGCAGGAGAATTGCTTGAACCCAGGAGGTGGAGGTTGTAGTGAGCTGAGATTATGCCACTGCACTCTAGCCACGGGTGAGCGAGGCAAGAACTCTGTCACCGGGAAAAAAAAAAAAAACTACCACAATGTCTACATATGGGTTGATTGCTCAAAAGTGAGAGCGTTAAATTCCCTACAGAATGGCGTTTCATCCTACAGCACCTTTATACTTGCAGACTGGATGTGAGGAACTAGGACACGTGCTTGCAAACAACAAAGCCTGAACTCAGATGGGGAAAGAATCAGTGGGGATCATACTGTGTCATGTCCAAGAGGTTCACAGATGGAATTCAGGCATGGCTGGATCCAGGTGTTCACATGACACCAACAGAGATCTTGCTGTCTGCATTTCTTGGCTCCATTCCCTGTGTTGACTTCACTCTCAAACAGGCTCCTCTCAGACCTGAGCACACTGGCCTCCAGCAGTTGCAGGTTCTATACTGCCAGCTTAGTGCTCCCAAGGGAAAAAGAGTGTCTTTACCTGGTAGTTGCAACCAAATGCCTCAGATAGACACTGACATGGTTTGGATCTGTGTCCCCACCCAAATCTGTTGAGCCATAATCCCCAGTGTTGGAAGTGGGGCCTGGTGGGAGGAGGTTGGATCATGGGGATGGATTTCTCATGAATGGTTTGGCACCATCCTCTTGGTGCTGTTCTCCATAGTGAGCTCTCGAGAGATCTGGCCGTTTGAAAGTGTGTGGCACCGTCCCTCGCTCTCTGTCTCTTGCTCCTGCTCCTGCCATGTGATGTGCCTGCTCCCCCTTCACCTTCTGCCATGATTGGAAGCTTCCTGAGGCCTCCCCAGAAGCCGGGAAGAGGCCAGCGTCATGCTTCCTGTGTAGCCTGCAGAACTGTGAACCAATTAAATTTCTTCTTCTTCCTTTTTTTTTTCGAAACGGAGTTTTGCCCTTGTCGCCCAGGCTGGAGTGCAATGGTTGGGATTACAGGCACCTAACAACACGCCTGGCTAATTTTTGAATTTTTAGTAGAGATGAGGTTTTACCATGTTGGTCAGGCTGGTCTCGAACTCCCAACCTCAGGTGATCCACCAGCCTCTGCCTCCCAAAATGCTGGGATTACAGGCGTGAGCCACCACATCTGGCCAATTAAAATTCTTTCTTCTTTTCTTTATGAATTACACAGTCTCAGGGTTTTTTGTTTGTTTGTTTTAGATGGAGTCTTGATCTGTCGCTGAGGCTGGAGTGCAGTGGTGTGATCTCAGCTCACTGCAACCTCCACCTCCTGGATTCAAGCGATTCTCCTGCCTCAGCCTCCCGAGTAGCTGGGACCACAGTCACGCACCACCACACCTGGCTAATTTTGTATTTTTAGTAGAGACGGGGTCTCACCATGTTGGCCAGGATGGTCTCAAATTCCTGACCTCAGGTAATCCGCCTGCCTCAGCTTCCCAAAGTGCTGGGATTACAGGCATGAGCCACCGCACTCAGCCAGTCTCAGGTATCTTTTTACAGCAGTGTGAGAACAGACTAATACAGACACTCAGTCTGGCTTGGGTCACGTACCCACCCTTGAATAGATGGCTGTGGCCAAAGGAACAGAGCACTCAGATTGGCTAAATCCCAGTCCTATGCCAACCCCTGGAGCCACGGACAAAGTGGGGGCAGAGTGGCCTCACAAAAGAAACATATGGGTGATTTATTAGAAAGAGAGGAGATGCTGCAAAACCAACAGGGCTCCCTTGTCTGAAGACTGAGACTAGGCCAGGCACGATGGCTCACGCCTGTAATCCCAGCACTTTGGGGGGCCAAGGCAGGCGACTCACTTGAGGTCAGGAGTTCGAGACCAGCCTGGCCTCGGGTCTTAGTGAAACCCCGTCTCTACTAAAAATACAAAAATTAGCCAGACGTGCTTGTTTGAACCTGGGGGGTGAAGGTTGCAGTTAGCTGAGATTGGGCCACTGCAGTCCAGCCTGGGCGACAGAACAAGACCCTGTCTCAAAAACAAGACTGAGACTACTGCTTGCCCTTATCGGCATGGGAGCCGCTAGTTAAGAACCATTCTTCTAGAACACCCACTCCTTGTGCTTCACGACAGCAGGCCAGTGTGTACAGATGTCCCCTCTTCCCATGTCTTCTCATCTTCAGGGGAAACTGTTGTGGGAAGCAGAAGACTGAAGAGACCGATAAGGGAAACAGGAGGATGTTTATCTAAGGTGCACTGGCTCAGAGGATTCGTATCCAAAAAGCTGAGCATTGAACAAAGACAGGGTTTAGCTCATATAGACCAGCATGAAGGCAGCCAACCATGCAGTGGCAGGCTCTGTAATCTGTGGCGTAACTACCGACTTGGCACAACTTGTGGCCTTTCGTAGCAGGTGACCTTGCAGCTGAGTCAGAAGAAAACAGAAACTTACAAATCTTGCTAAGTACAAGCATTGGCAAACATAGTCACAATTACTAGTTCAGAGAAGGAGAGACAGCCAAGGAACCTGGTTTTGGGTGTTTTTTTGTTTTTTCACCATGCTCGGGGGTGTCTGGAGCCTATTCTCAGACTAGGTCACCACGCCCTTTTTATAGCCTAGCCTGTTACTATCCTTAAAGTAAATAAATGCAGTACTTATTTTTCTTTAAATTTCTGCCTCAGAACAACACTAATTCTCCTGATTGTCTTTCATGACAGTTTCCAGACCCCTCACTTTTCTGGCTGTCTTTCCTGGATGCTGAGCAGTGTCAAATGTGGCACTAACATTCGGCACCCAGGGCTGAATGAAGCTCCAGGTGTGACCCGGTCAGCCCAGGGGCCAGTGGCATGCTCAGCTCAGTTCTGCTCGGCAGTGAAGTCACTTACGGATGCACTGGATTTTCAAATGACTGAATGCATTGTTGACTCATACTCAGCTTGCAGCCAACACCTTGTGTTACGTGAGCCATCATCAAGCCGGGGATTCCTCATCCTCCATTCGTGCAACTGGCTCTTGAACCTACATCAAGAACTTTGTCCATGTTGCATTTCACGTTGTAGGTCTTAGTGCATTTTTGCTGTTCTTTGACTTTGTCTGTGTTGCATTTCACGTTATAGGTCTTAGTCCATTTTTGCTGTTCTTTGAGGTGTTTTTGAATATAGATCCTATCTTCAGTACTAACCATCTCTCCAGGTTTTGCATAATCTACCCATTTGAATGGTAGACGTTCTTAATTTTCATCCAAGAGGATAATAAAATAAATTAGGGTCAAGGATAAAACTCACAATCAGGCATGGTGGCTCATGCCTGTAACCCCAGCACTTTTGGGAGTCCAAGACAGGCAGATCATTTGAGGTCAGGAGTTTGAAACCAGGCTGGCCAACATGGTGGAACCCGCCCCCAATCTCTACTAAAACTACAGAAATTAGCTGGGTGTGCCAGCATGCACCTGTAATCCCGGCTACTCAGGAGCCTGAGGCAGGAGAATCGCTTGAACCAGGGAGACGGAGGTTACAGTGAGCCGAGATCATGCCACTGCACTCCAGCCTGGGCGAGAGATCAAGACTCCGTCTCAAAAAAAAAAAAAGAAAGAAAAGGGTAAAACTCTGTCCCACTCCCCAAGCCCACATGACATGTTGACAATAATTAGCATGTTCTGGATGTGATTACCCAATCCCTATGGAATGACCAAACTGTATTCGTTTTCCAGCTTTGCCATAACACTTAGTCACAAACTGGATGCTTACAATGACGGAAATTCATCCTCTCACAGTTCTGCAGTCAGAAGTCCTAAGTCAGCAGGGCCGTGATCCTTCTGAAGGCCCTGGGGAAGAGTCTTTCCTAGCTCCTTCTGGCTTTTCAGGGTTGCTGTGTATCCTTGATATGCTCTGGGCTGTAGCTCATCGCTCCATCCCTACCTCCACCTCCACATAGGGGTCCCTCCTCCTATAAGTCGTTGAGTATAGGGCCCACCCTAATCCATTATGAATTTATCTTCCTTGATTACATCTGCAAAGACCCCTATTTCCAAACAAGGTCACGTGCACAGGTACTAGGAGTTAGAACTTGAACATAACTTTTTGGAGAGCACAATTCATCCCACAACACAAGTAGGATCCGTGTCCGTCTTTCTGTCTCTTTGACCTCCAGGCTCTGAAGAGCGTCTCTATCAGAAAACTTGCCACAGCCTCTCCCTCCTGGGATCAAGCGATCCTCCCACCTCGGCCTCCCAAGTGGCTGTGACTACAGGTCCAGGCCACCACACTCAGCTAATGTTTAACTTTTGTAGAGATGGGGTCTCACTATGTTGCCCAGACTGATCTTGAAGTCCTTGTCTCAAGTGATCCTCCTCCTCTGGCTGGGATTACAGGTGTGAGCCACTGTGCCCTGCGCTTGCTGACATTCAGATGGCTGTAGGATTCCATGTACCCCTGGCCCCCAACACCAGTCATCCTGATCCACTAACCCAGTCTGGAGTGGCGGATGGCAGCGGGAGCTCTGTGTGGCTGCCCTCTCCCTTTCCAATTCTTTGAGATTCAGACAGCATCTCCCCTGCGGGAGTAGGCTAGAGACTCCTGGGTGTGGAGGAGACCGGCCATAGAGTGACGTGGTGAAGACAATGGAGTGAGACAGACCTAGGTGACTTTGGGCTCACTCAGCCTCCCTTGCAACTCATTTTCCTCAGCCGTAAAGTGTAAATAATAAAACCTACCCGGCTGGGCACGGTGGCTCACGCTGTAATCCCAACACCGTGGGAGGCCTCAGATCCAATACCGTGGGAGGCCGACACGCCTGATCCCACACCGCGGAGGCCTACACGCCTGTGATCCAACACCGGGAGGGCCGACACTGTGATCCCAACACACTGCGGGAGGCCGAGGCGGGCAGATCACTGGGCACGGGTGGCTCACGCCAGTAATCCCAACACCATGGGAGGCCGAGATGGCAGACTGTACAAGGCCAGGAGTTCAAGACAAGCCCGCCATCATAGTGAAACCTCCACCCTACAAAAATACAAAAATTAGCCAGGCATAGTGGGGAACCTGTAGTCTCAGCTACTTGGGAGGCTGGAGGCAGGAGAATCGCTTAACCCGAGGCTGGAGGTTGCAGTGAGCTGAAATCACACCACTGCACTCTAGCCTGGTGACAGACTGAGACTGCCTAAAAAAAAACCCAAAAACAAAAAACCTGTCACCTTTGTGAGGATTAAGTGACATCACATTTGTAAAGGGCTTAGCCCAGGTAGCCGAGTAGCAGTGGTCACAGTTGTTGCTGCTGTCAGTTGCTTCTGGGAGTCAGATAAAGCTGGATTTTGAATCAGATCTTTTTTTTGAGGGATGGAGTCTTGCTGTTACCCAGGCTACAGTGCAGTGGCACCACCATAGCTTACTGCAGCTCCAACCTCTAATAAGTGATCCTCCTGCCTCAGCCTCTCAAGTAGCACTATAGGCATGTGCCACTGGCCCAACGCCCAACTATGAACCCAGATTTTTTCAAAAATATTGTTTCTTCTTTTAACTTTCTACATATTCTTATTTTTCCTATAGGCGCTATTGGGGAAGAGGTGGTAAGCACCACATGAGGTTCTGGTGGCATTTGTGAGATTTGGGTGCACCCATCACCTGAGCACACTGGAACCCTATTCGTAGGGACATTTTATCCCTCACCCGCCATGTATTACAGCGAGTTTTTTTCACTATGCTCGGGTGTTCTGATCATTCTCAGACTACAGGGTCACTACTTTTTATAGTCAGGGGCCTGTTACTATCCTTAAAGTAAATAAATGCAGTACTTATTTTTCTTTAAATTCTGCCTCAGAACAACACTAATTCTCCTGATTGTCTTCTGTTGACAGCTCTCAGACCCCACTTTTCTGGCTGTCTTCTTCCTGGATGCTGAGCGCCAAAAATAAATGTGGCACTAATTATTCGGAGCACCCAGGCCGAATGAAGCTCCAGGTGTGACCTGCCAGGCCTAGGGCCAGTGGCATGCTCAGTTTGTTCTGTCGGCAGTGACAATTTCACGGATGCACCGGATTTTCAAACGACTGAAATTCTACTGCTGACTCCTTACACTCAGCTTATGTTTCAACACCTTGTGGCAAGTTACGCTGATTATCATCAAGCCGATTCTCATCCTCCATCTGCAACTGGCTCTTGAACCTACATCAAGAACTTTGTCCATGTTGCATTTCACCGCAGGTCCTGTTACTCACGTCTCGATCCCCAACTGCTTCGCACTACTATAGGTCTAGTCCATTTTTGCTGTTCTTGAGTGCTTTTTGGAATTACAGATCCCATTCAGTACCAACCATCTCTCCAGGTTTTGCATAATCTACCCATTTGAATGGTGGAGACGCTCTTAATTTCCTTTCTGCATCCAAGAGGATAATAAAAAATAAATTAGGTCAAGGATAAAATCCCACACCACCAGGCACATGGTGGCTCAAGTGCCTGTAACCCCAGCACTTTTGGGGTCCAAGACAGGCAGACTTCATTTGGAGGTCAGGAGTTTCAGCAAAACAGGCTGCCCAACATGGTGGAACTCACTTCCAATCTCTACTAAAACTACAGAATTAGCTGGGTGTGCTAGCATGCACTCAATCCAGCATCAGGGAAGCTGAGGCAGGAGAATCATGAACCAGGGAGAGACGGAGGCTGCAGTGAGCCGAGATCATGCCACTGCACTCTGTGCCTGGCATGTAGATCAAGACTCCGCTCAAAAGCAGCAAAAGGGTAAACTCAACTCCACTCCCAAGCCCACACAGACATAAAGCTACAACACTAGCATTGTTCTGGATGTGATTAATCTAACTCTAAGGAATGACCACAACTGTATTCAGCTCTCCAGCTTTCTATAACATCGTAGTCACAAACTGATGCTTACAAATGACGGAAATTCATCCTTCACAGTCTCCAGCTGAAGTCCTAAGTCAGCAGGGCTGTGGATCCTTTCTACGGGAAGAGTTCTTCCCAGCTCCTTCTGGCTTTCTTCTCAGGGCTGCTGTGTATCCTGATATGCTGGGCTGTAGCTCATCAGCCCATCCTACCTCCACCTCCCACAGGGGTTCCTCCTCCTATAAGTCGCTGAGACAGGGCCCACCCATCCATTATGAATTTATCTTCCTTGATTACATCTGCAAAGACCCCTATTTCCAAAACAAGGTCACGCCGCACAGGTACTAGGAGTTAGAACTTGAACATAACTTTTTGAGAGGCACCTATCCTACAATACAAGTGGTAGGGACTGTGGTCCGCTCTTTCTGTTCCTTTGACTCTGTGCTCTGAAGAGCCGCCTCTACTGTAGCACCTTGCCGCAAGCCTTCTCCTCCTGGGATCAAGCTGATCCTCCCACTCGGTTTCCCATGTGGCTGTGACTACAGGTCCAGGCTACACTCAGCTAATGTTTAATCTCTTTGTAGATGGGGTCTCACTATGTTGCCCAGACTGATCTTGAAGTCCTTGTCTCAAGTGATCCTCCTCCTCTGGCTGGGATTGAGGTGTGAGCCACTGTGCCTCAAGTGCTTTGCTGGAGACATTCAGATGGCTGATTCCATGTACCCTGGCCCCGCAACACCACCATCCTGATCCACTCAACCCAGCCTGGGAGGGTGACAGCTGGCCTCGCGGCCCTCCCTTCCACCTTGAGATCTGTACAGCATCTCTCATGGGAGTAGGCTAGAATTCTGGGTGTGGAGGAGACTGCCATATGACGCGGTGAAGACAATGGAGGACAGACCTAGGTGACTTGGCTCACTTCCAGCCCCTTTGCACTTCATTTTCTCAGCTGTAGTGTGGTGGGGCCACACAAAATCCTACCCGGTTGGGCACGTGGTTTGCCGCCAGGTCCCAACACTGCGGGGAGTGCCTGCCACGCCTGGGTGGTCCCAACACTGGAGGCCGGGAGACGCCAGGATCCTAACACTGGGAGGCCGAAGACGCACTTCTGTGATCCCAACACTGCGGGAGGCCGAGGCGGGCAGATCACTGGGTACGGTGGCTCACGCCTGTAATCCCAACACCGTGGGAGGCCGAGGCGGGCAGATCACAAGGCCAGGAGTTCAAGACAAGCCCGGCCAACATAGTGAAACTCCATCTCTACAAAAATACAAAAATTAGCCAGGCATAGTGGGGGGAACCTGTAGTCTCAGCTACTTGGGAGGCTGAGGCAGGAGAATCGCTTAAACCCGGGAGGCGGAGGTTGCAGTGAGCTGAAATCACGCCACTGCACTCTAGCCTGGGTGACAGACTGAGACTCCGTCTAAAAAAACCCAAAAAACAAAAAACCTGTCACCTTTGTGAGGATTAAGTGACATCACATTTGTAAAGGGCTTAGCCCAGGTAGCCATGAGTAGCAGTGGTCATTGCCAGTTGTTGCTGCTGTCAGTTGCTTGGGAGTCAGATAAAGCTGGATTTGAATCAGATCTTTTTTTTTGAGGGATGGAGTCTTGCTTTGTTACCCAGGCTACAGTGCAGTGGCACCACCATAGCTTACTGCAGCCTCCAACTCCTGGGCTCAAGTGATCCTCCTGCCTCAGCCTCTCAAGTAGCTGCGACTATAGGCGTGTGCCACTGGCCCACCAACTATGAACCCAGATTTTCTTTTTCAAAATTGTTTTTTAACTTTCTACATATTCTTATCTTTTTCCCCATAGGTTATTGGGGAAGAGGTGGTGTTGGTCACATGAGTAAGTTCTTTAGTGGTAATTTGTGAGATTTGGGTGCACCCATCACCTGAGCAGTACACACTGAACCCTATTCGTAGTATTTTATCCCTCACTCCCCTCCCACTCTTCCCCCCAAGACCCCAAAGTCCATTGTGTCATTCTTTTTCATTGTTGTTGTTATTTTTTGTTTTTTGTTTTTGTTTTTGAGACAGGGTCTCACTCTGTCACCCAGGTTGGAGTGCAGGGGTACAATCTTGGCTCACTGCAACCTCTGCCTCCCAGGTTCAAGCAATTCTCCTGCCTCAGCCTCCCACGTAGCTGGGATTACAGGTGCCCACCACCACGCCCAGCTAATTTCTGGATTTTTAGTAGAGCCAGCGTTTCACCATGTTGGCCAAGCTGGTCTCAAACTCCTGACCTCAGGTGATCCACCTGCCTCAGCCTCCCAAAGTGCTGGGATTACAGGCGTGAGCCACCACACCTTGCCTAGATGGCTTATATTATATTGAGGTATGTCCTTTGTATGCCAATTTTACTGAGACTTTTAATCATAAAGCGATGCTGGATTTTGTCAAATACTTTTTCTGCATCAATTGAGATGATCGTGTGATTTTTGTTTTTAATTGGTGTATCACATTTACTGACCTACGTATGTTAAACTGTCCCTGCATCCCTGGTATGAAACCCACTCGATCGTGATGGATTCTCTTTTTGATATGTTGTTGGATTCGATTGGCTAATATTTTGTGAAGGATTTTAGCATCTGTGTTCACCAGGGATGTTGGTCTGTAGTTTTCTTTTTTGGTTAGTTTTCTTTTTAGTTTTCCTGGCTTTGGTATTAGGGTGATGCTGGTTTTACAGAATGATTTAGGGAGCGTTCCCTCTTTCTCTCTCTTGTGGAATCGTTTCAGTAGGATTAGTACCAATTCTTCTTTGAATGTCGGATAGAATTCTGCTGTGAATCCATCTGGTCCTGGGCTATTTTTTTGTTGGTAATTTTTTAATTACCATTTCAATCTTTCTGCTTGTCATTGGTCTGTTTGGGGTATCTAATTCCTCCTGATTTAAGCTAGGAGGATGTATTTTTCCAGGAATTTATCCATCTCTTCTTGGTTTTCTAGTTTATGCGTGTAAAGGTGTTCACAGTAGCCTTGAATGATCTTTGGCATTTCTGTGGTGTCACTTGTAGTATCTCCTGTTTTGTTTCTTAGTGAGGTTATTTGGATTTTTTCTCTTCTTACTTTTTTTTTCTTTCTTTTTTTTTTTTTTTTAATGAGATGGAGTTTCCCTCTTGTTGCCCAGGCTGGAGTACAATGGCGTGATCTTGGCTAACTGCAACTTCCGCCTCCCGGGTTCAAGCGATTCTCCCACCTCAGCTTCCCATGTAGCTGGGATTACAGGCACCTACCACCACTCTCAGCTAATTTTTGTATTTTGAGTAGAGCCGGGGTTTCACCATGTTGGCCAGGCTGGTCTCAAACTCCTGATCTCAGGTGACCCACCTCCCAAAGTGCTGGGATTACAAGCGTGAGCCGCTGTGCCCGGCCCTCTCTTCTTTTCTTGGTTAATCTTGTTAATAGTCTATCAATTTTATCTTTTCAAAGAACCAGCTTTTGGTTCATTTTATCTCTTTGCATTGAGCTTTTGATGTTTATTTAATTTTATTTTAGGTTCTATTCTGATCTTTGTTATTTCTTTCTTGGTTAGTCGGTTTGAGCCGAGCCTTGTTTCTCGAGGAGTTCCTGAGGTGGACTTTGATTGAGCCTGTTTCTAGACTTTTTTTTTTTTTTTTTTTTTTTTGGATGAGTTCGCTCTGTCAGCCTGTGGCTGGGAGTGAGGCACGACACCGCTCATCAAGTAAGCTCCGCCTCTCGGTTCTGCCATTTCTCCTGCCTCTGGCAGCCTCCCAGTAGCTGGGACTGCAGCCACCACCACGCCTCTGTGTGCCATTAATTTTTTGTATTTTAGTAGTAGAGACGGGTTTCACTGGTTAGCCAGGATGGTCTCATCTCCTGACCTTGCTTTGCCTCCACCTCAGCCTCCCCGTAGTTGGATTACAGGCCTGAGCCACCAGTGCTCCAGCCTCTTGACTTTGATGGTGGTGTTTAGAGAGTATGAATCCTTCCTCTGGCACTGCTATCACAGGTTCCTAGTTTTGGTAGGTTGTGTCACTATTGTTCAGTTTGAAGAATTTTTTAATTTCCATCTTGAATTCATTTTTGACTCAATGATCATCCAGGAGCAGGTTATTTAATCTCCCTGTATTTACATGATTCCTAGCTGTCCCTTTGGAGTTGATTTCCAGTTTTATTCCACTGTGGCCCTGAGAGACTCTGCTTAACAGAATTTCCAATTTCTTATATTTATTGAGGCTCGCTTTAGGCTCATCTATGGTCTGTCTTGGAGAAAGTTCCATGCGCTGTTGAACAGAATGTGTGTTCTGTGGTTGCTGGATGAAATGTTCTATGTATATGCTAAGGCTGTTTGTTTCAGGGTATAGTTTAAATCCATTGTTTCTTTGTTGACTCTCTGTCGTGATGACTCTGTCTAGTTGCCAGTGGAGGACATTGAAGTCCCACTATTAGTGTGTTGCTATCTCTCATTTCTTAGGTCTATTAGTAATTGTTGTATAAATTTGGGAGCCCCAGTATCAGGTGCATGTATGTTCAGGATTGTGGTATTTCCCTGTTGGACAAGGCCTTTTACCATTATATAACGTCCCTCTTTGTCTTTTTTAACGGCTGTTGCTTTAAAGTTTGTTTTGTCTGATTAAAGAATATTTAGGCTATCCCACTCCTCACTTCGTATCCATTTTGCCTGAAATGTCCTTTTTCTACCCCTTTTACTCTGTTTTCTGTAGTGGAGTCCTTATGTTATATGCAGTATCCTGGCATATAGATATTGGTTATGAATTCTTAATCATTCTATAATTCTGTATCTTTAAATGGAGCATTTAGGTCATTGGATAGTCAGTGTTGGGTATTGAGATGTACTATCTCCATTCATCATGTTTGTTGTCTGTATGACTTAGTGTTTTGTTTCCGCTTTTTAAATTAGAAGTTTTTGTTCTTATAGGGTCCTGTGAGGTTTATTATGCTTTGAAAGAGGTTCCATTTTAATGTGCTCTGGGATTTGTCGTTTAGAGTCTCTCCCAGCAGTTCTGTATGCTGGCTTGGAAGTGTAAAATTCTCTCAGCATTTGGTTTGCCTGAAAAAGACTGTCTCTGTGGCCAGGCTTAGTGGCTCACTGTAATCCATCTTTAGAGGCTGGGAGGCGGTGCAGATCACAAGGTCAGGAGATCACACCATCCTTGGCTACTACAGTGAAACCCCCGCCTGTACTAAAATACAAAGAATTAGCTAGGCCTGGTGGTGGGTGCCTGTAGTCCAGCTACCGTGAGCCCTGGAGGCAGGAGAACAGGAACCCGCAGGCGGAGCTTGCAGTGAGCCAAGATCACACCACTCACTCCAGCCTGCTGGGGAGATGTGCTGCAGACCTCGGCCCCAAAAAAAAAAAAGACTCTCTTTGTATATGGAGCTTTAGTTTCAATGGATACAAAATTCTTGATCACACTGTTGTTTTGTTTGAGGAGACTGAAGATATCTTAATCCTTCCAGCTTAGGGAGCTTTGTTGATAGCCTGTTGTTAATTTGGTTGATTTTCTTACAGGCCACTCACGCTTTGCCTCTGCTGCTACAGCCTTGGGATTATTCCCTATTCTGCCTTTTAGATAGACTGTGCCTGGCCATGATCTTTTGCAAAATGAATTTCCTAGATGTTCTTTTGAGCCTTGCATCTGGACGCCCAGATCTCAGCAAGGCTTTCAGAAAGTTTGTCTGATTATCTCCTTGCCAAAGATGTTTTCCAAACTTGATTTCTCTTCTTCCTCGAACAACTGGACATTCTTAATTTGGTGTTTTATAATCCCAGACCTTGGCTTTTGAGTTCATATTTTGTTCTTTTTTTCTTTTGTTCTGATTTCTGGTGATCTTAAAGATCTTGTTCCTGAAGCTTTTGAATGTCTTTTCTTCTGTTTGTCTTAACCTATTGCTGAGACTCTCCAGAGCTGCTTGCATTTCTCAAGTGTGTCCGTTTCCTGGTTTTGATTTGTTTTTTATTTATGCTATTTCCATGAACATTTCTCCCTAATTTCTTTGTATCACTTTTTCCTTTACGCTATTTCTCTGGTGCCTCCCCTGATTCGCTTTTCATTAACTACTCCTAAATTCTTTTCAGGTAAACTAGGATTTCTTGGTTTTAGTCCCACTGCTGGTATTGAATGGATTCTTGTGGAGTGTTAAAGAACCTTGTCTTGTCAGATACTTCAGGGTTGGTTTTTCCGTTCCTTCTCATTTGGGTGGGCTCAGAGGAGGCAGTCTAGGGCCTGGCACAGGGTTCAGATGCTTTGTGCCATAGGGTGTCTTTGACGACTACCTCCTCCTCCTCCTCCTTTTCCGGCTGGATGTGGGCTTCCTGAGAGAGCCGCATTGCAGTGACTGTTATCTGTCTTCTGGGATGTGAGCCACTCCGCAGGTCTACTAGGCTCCAGCTGGTATCAAAGGGCTTCCGCATGAGTCCCAGATGTGAACCGCCTGTCAGTCTCTCAGCCATGGGATACCAGCACAGTGCTTCAGGGTGTTCTCCTGGGCCCTGCAGGAGCACCTCGCTTCCCTTCTGGGGTCTGTGGGTCCTCTCGGCTCTCTGCTTTATTCCTGCAATCATTCTGGAGCCAAATCCCACTCTGTGGGCCTTCAGAGCTGCTCTGTCCATCTGTGTCACAGCTGCAATCCCGTCCTGCCTCCCTTCCGCATGATCCCTGTAACTCCCTATTTATTATTATTATTGTTGTTGTTGAGACAGTTCTTGCTCTGTTGCTTCCAGGCTGGAGTGCAGGAATACCCAGCTCACTGCAACCTCCGCCACTCCTGATCTGCCATTCTCCTGCCGCAGCTTAGCTTCTCCCTGGCAGCTGGGATTACAGGTGTGTGCCACCATGCCTGGCTAATTTTTCTATTTTTTGTAGAGACAGGACATTGCTATGTTGGCAAGGCTGGTCTCAAACTTCTGACTCAGGTGTACTCCTGATGCCTCCCTCAACTCCTCCCAAAGTGCTGTTATTACAGGCGTGAGCCACCACACACAGCCTGAACCCAGATTTTCAACTGTCCCCCAGCTAAATTCCCTTTTCCACTTTTGCTCAGCCTGGCCTTTTATTTTATTCAGTTCTCACAACAACCTAAGAGGCAGCTTACACTCAGCACTAGTTTAAAAATATGAAAACCGAGGCTTAGAGACATTAAATAATACGTTTAAAGTCCTTAAGCCACAGGGCGTGAGGTGAGTCGCGTGGATTAAAACATAAGGCATATTATAATGTTCTACATTCTTCATCTGTGGTCTTGAATTTCCAAACATGTTTAAGTAACTATGTCCCGTAATGTTTCACACACCACGTAATTCTGAGAGAAGTTTCTCACGTCACTCACTGCAGCCCATCAGTTTCGGCATCTGTAAAGGAGACATCCACAACCCCAGCCGCCTAGATTCAGCCACCCAGCACGGAGCCTGGAACGAGACACCTGCTGCAGACGTTTGCCTCTTCCCTTCCCTCCTCCTGTGAATAAAAGGGAGGTTCACCTGACATGGCCTCCACCCTGTGGTGGGAAACCTCCAAGGTGCCTCTCTTCTTCTTTTTTGAGACTTTTCTTTGAGAGTCTCCATTTGTCACTAGGGCTGAATGTAGGGAAGCATCTCGCCTACTACAACCCCAGCCTCGGCTCCCCAAGAGATTCTCCCGCCCCAGCCTCCCAGCAGGAGCCCACAGGCACCACCACGCCTGGCCACTTTAGCCTTGCAGAGATGGCTCTACTCTACTGACCAGGCTGGTCTCTCGAACTCCCGACCTGGTGGATCTGCCTGCCTGGCCTCCCAAAATGCTAGAATTGCAGGCCAGCCACTATGCCCGCCGTGACTACTTCTTTGGTGTCCTTGGGGAGAGACTCGAATTCTTATTTGAGCCCATTCTTTATAAAGATCAAATTGTGGCCGGGCATAATGGCTCATGCCTGTAATCTGAGCACTTTTGGGGCCAAGATGGGTGGAGGCTGAGTCTGAGACCAGCCTGGCCAACACACGAAGCCCCGCCTCTACTAAAATACAAAATTAGCTGCTGGTGGCATTAATCTGTAATCCCAGCTTTTCAGTCAGGTGGCTGAGGCAGGAGAATCATTTCAACCTGGGAAGGTGAGGTTGTAGGTGAGCCAAGATCACGCGACTCCGCACTCCAGCCTGGCTACAGTGGCACTCATTCCCAAGACTCTCATTGTGTTTATATGGCATATATATACACATGTATATTTTGTCCATATTAGTTTATTCTTGTGAAACCTCTCCAGTTACTAGTTTTTCTATTGTTAATTGTTTTGTTGTTTTAAGATATTTTAATTTGTCACTCCAGGCTGGCGCAGTGGTTTGATCTCCCTGACTGCAACCTCCCGGTTCAAGCTACTCCTTCCTGCCCCCAGCCTCCCAAGTAGCTGGGATTACAGTGCACACCACCATGCCCAGCTAATTTTGTATCTTTGGCAGATGTGTTTCACCATGTTGGCTACAGGCTATTCTGCAGTAAACTCTGACTCCTCATCTGATCCACCACCTTGGCCCTAAAGTGCTGGGATTACAGGTGTGAGCCACTGCGCCCCGCCTGTTTGGTTTTTCTTTTAAAGAGACAGGCTGGAGGCAGTGGGCTTACTGGTAGCTTCACTGCAGCCTTCAACCCTGAGCCCAAGTGGATCCTCCTGCTCTTAAACTGTGAGTAGCTGGGACTACGGTGCTAGAGACTGATCTCACTTCTGCTGCCCAGGCTAGTCTGCTAGCCCCTGTCTCAAGCACCCTTCCTGCCTCTGCCTCCCAAAGCACTGGTTCAGTGTTTTTATGTGAGTGCTCTATCAAATGGCAGGTAAAAGCACTGGTTTGTAACTTTCTTTTTTTTTTTTTTTTTTTTGAGACGGATCTCTCGGCCTGTCAGCTTCAGGCTGGAGGGGCAGTGGCCGATCTCGCTCACTGTAAGTTCACTTCTCCTGGTTCCCATTCCTCCTGCCCTAGCCTCCCCTGAGTAGCTGGGATCTGACAGGCCCCACCCTCAACACCCGCCAGTTTTTGCATTTTAGTAGAGACGAGCTCACTGTGTTAGCTAGATGGTCTGGATCTCCTGGGACCTCGCGATCCCCACCTGGCCTCCCAAAGTGCTGGGATTACAGGCTTGAGCCACCATGCCCGCCAACTTTCATTTTTCACCTATAGCTTTGTTTGAGAGTCCCCTCAGTTGAAACACGCACATGTGATTTGTCCTTCAGTTCCTCGTAGTCCACGCTGAGTGTACCACGCTCCACTGCCCCCGTGGGTAACTCCACAGTCTTGCCCATTTCGTGCTGCCTCTCAGAGCTGCAGCCTCGGCTGGGGAGCCTCTCAGAGCTGGAGCCTCGGCTGGGGAGCCCCGAGCAGCTTTTCCAGGAAGCCTCTTAGGCTCATCAACTTCCTCCGGCTGAAGAGGCCCCAGAGGAATGGTGGGGATTTCTGACTTTGAAGGTGGGGCCCCCCGCAGACCATAACCGGCTGGTTCAAGATCAAGGACTTCCCCAGGCCACCTGCCTCGGGGCAGGAAAGGCTCAGCTGAGTCCCAGACGCTGGCGCCTTGCTGTGGCTCCTCGTTCCTCCCTGCTGGGCAGGCCCCCCTCAATTCTGTTTGCCAGCAGGGCCTAGTAACACTGAAAGATGAAAGAGAATAGGCACTGGCTAGTAGGCTAGCATGTTGACTAAAGTGGCAGTAGGCAAAACAAACTGACTACTGCAAAATACAAAGACTGCAAAGGGATGAAACCCTGCTCTAAACACCACCACCGAAACAAGGCCTGATGCGCGGCCAGAGGCAGGGTTCCTCCCTCCCCTTAGAAGCACTCTGCGGAGCTTGCAGTGAGCTGAGATCCGGCCACCGCACTCCAGCCTGGGCGACAGAGCCAGACTCAGTCTCAAAAAAAAAAAAAAAAAAAAAAAAAATGTTTTAAATTTAATGGCTTTTGTTTTCTGTATATAAAAAAAATTTATTAAAAATCATGAGCCCTGACACAGTGACTCACGCCTGTAATCTCAGCACTTTAGGAGGCCAGTGGAGGATGATCACCTGAGGCCAGGAGTCTGAGACCAGCCTGGGCAACATAGCAAGACCCTGCCTCTACAAAAAATAAAAAAATAAAAATTAGCTGGGCGTGGTGGTGTGCGCCTGTAGTCCCAGCCACTAGGGAAGCTGATGTGGAAGGACGGCTGGAGCCCAGAAGGTCAAGGACGCAGTAAGCTGTAATTGCACCACTGCACTCCAGCCTGGGAAAATAAATAAAAAATAATAATAGGGTCAGGCGCAGTGGCTCACATCTGTAATCCCAACACTGGGAGGCCAAGGCAGGCAGATTCCTTGAGGCTAGGAGTTTGAGACCAGCCTGACCAACATGGTGAAACCCTGTCTCTACTAAAAATACAAAAATTAGCCAAGCATGGTGGCACATGCCTGTAATCCCAGCTACTCAGAAGGATGAGGCACAAGAATTGCTTGAGCCGGGAGGCAAAGGTTGCAGTGAGCTGAGATCCCGCCACTGCATTCTAGCCTGGTCAACAGTGGGAACCTGTCTCAAAAAATATATATATATAACAATAAATAAATAAATAATCTTGAATGTATAGAAAAATCCAAAGAGGGCCGGATGCGGTGACTCACGCCTGCAATCCCAACACTTTGGGAGGCCGAGGTGGGCAGATCACCTGAGGTCGGGAGTTCGAGACCAGCCTGACCAACATGGAGAAACCCTGTCTCTACTAAAAATGCAAAATTAGACAGGTGTGGTGGCGCAGGCCCATAATCCCAGCTACTCGGGAGGCTGAGGCAGGAGAATTGCTTGAACCCGGGAGGCAGAGGTTGCGGTGAGCCGAGAT
>NC_044977.1:192823252-192879864 GCF_008728515.1 Papio anubis | reverse complement strand
TGCCATGCATTGCTTGAAGTCTTCAGTAAAGTTATTTCCAACTAACATTTGTTGAGCACTGCCTAGGAGCCAGGCTCCCTGCTGCCTCAGAGGTTGGCCCTGGTCTCTCTAGGAGTTCACAGAGGTCTCACTCGCAGAATGGCACCTGCAGGCAAAGGAAGAACTCTAAAACAAGGCAGGCAGTGAGACAGTGTGAGCCATACATTCAAAATGCTGGGACTGCAGAGACGGTAGAGCCACCTGGGTGTGGCATGGTCTCTGTCATGCCTTCCCTGGAGAGCAGTCCCTCCGGGCTACTGTGGAAGGGGCCACCAGGACCAGCTACAGAGCCTCATGGGGCCCCTCTTGTTCAAAAAAAAAAGTTATTAAGAATTTTGGTAATAGGGCCAGGCACGGTGGTTCACGCCTGTAATCCCAGCATCTTTGGGAGGCCGAGAGGCAGGCAGACTGCAATTGAAGTCAGGAGTTCAAGACCAGCCTGGCCAACATGGTGAAACCCCCGCTTTGTACTAAAAATACAAAATTAGCCGGGCTGTGGCTCGCCTGTAATCCCAGCATTCTTTGGGAGGCCGAGACGGTGGATCAATGCAGGTCAGGAGATCAAGCATCCAGTCTCGCTTAACACGGTGAAACCCCGCTCTACTAAAAATACAAAACTAGCCGGGCGAGATGGCGGATGCCTGTAGTCCCAGCTACTCGGGAGGCTGGGAGGCAGGAGAATGGCTGAACTCCGGGAGGTGGAGCCAGGTGCAGCTCGAGATCCGCCACTGCACTCCAGCCTGGCGGCAGAGTGAGACCGCCTCAAAAAAAAATAAAAAAAAAATAAAAAAATAAAAAATAAAAAAATAAAAATACAAAATTAGCCGGGCATGGTGGCGCATGCCTGTAATCCCAGCTACTGGGGAGGCTAAGGCAGGAGAATCGCTTGAACCCGGGAGACGCCAGTTGCTATGAGCTGAGATTGCGCCACTGCATTCCAGCCCGGGCAACGAGAGCGAAATTCCATCTCAAAAAAAAAAAAAAAAAAAAATTTCGGTGATAGCAGGGCATTAAGCCAAGTGCAGGGCCCTCTGAGCATGGCGCCCTGAACCACCACACAGGTCACTGGCCCAGGCAGCTGGCCCTGGGAGCCACCATTCCATGACCCCCTTGCTGGTCCCCCAGGTCCTCAGAGAGGTCAGGTGCTGTCCTCTGCGAGAGGCGGGCTCAGGGCAGACCCTGTGGAAGTTGGGCCCTCAGGCCTCATCCAAGCTGCTGACCGTGCGTCACGCTCCCCACTTCTGTGTGAGGAGAATTGTTCCTGTCTGGTGAGTGTCACCAGGAGGGTGACTGTGGATTTCCACAAGCCAGGATGGACGGGAACTTCCCCAGCGTGAGAAAGAGTCACCCAGGATAAGCTTGGGGCTGTTGACTATGGCCTGCTCCTCGCTATGTCATCTGCCTCACCACAAACCACCAGAAGGTTCAGAGGCCAGGGGAAGAGAGGGGAGCCACTGGGCCAGGCCTGACGGTGGATGCCTGTCATCCCAGCACTTTAGGAGGCTGAGGCAGGAGGACCTGCTTGGACCCAGGAGCTGGAGACCAGCCTGGGCAGTACAATGAGACCCTGTCTCTACAAAAAAAAAAAAAGGCCAGGCGCGGTGGCTCACGCCTGTAATCCCAGCACTTTGGGAGGCCGAGACAGGTGGATTGCGAGGTCAGGAGTTGGAGACCATCCTGGCTAACACAGTGAAACCCCGTTTGTACTAAAAATATAAAAAATTAGCCGGGCGTGGTGGCGGGCACCTGTAGTCCTGGCTACTCGGGAGACTGAGGCAGGAGAATGGCGTGAACCCGGGAGGCGGAGCTTGTAGTGAGCCGAGATTGCACCACTGCACTCCAGCCTGGGCAACAGAGTGAGACTCCATCTCAAAAAAATAAAATAAAATTTAAAAATTAGCCAGACATAGTGGTGTGTGCCTGGAGTCCCCGCTACTCAGAAGGCTGAAGTGGGAGGATTGTCTGGGCCTGGGAGTTTGAGGCTGCAGCGAGCTCTGATCGCCCCACTGCACTCCACGTATGTTTGTTTATTTTGAGACAGGGTCTCGCTCTGTCACCCAGGCTGGAGTGCAGTGGCGCAATCTCGGCTCACTCCAACCTCCCCCTCCTGGGTTCAAGCGATTCTCCTGCCTCAGCCTTCTGAGTAGCAGGGATTACAGGCACACACCACCTCACCCACTCATTTTTTTGTATTTTTAGTAGATACGGGGTTTCACCATGTTGGTCAGGCTAGTCTCAAACTCCTGACCTCAAATGATCCACCCGCCTCGGCCTCCCAAAGTGCTGGGCTTAAGGTGTGAGCCACCACACCTGGCCATAAAAATTTTTAAGTGATATTTTTTGGCTACTATTAAAACAACAACAACAAAAACAGCAACAACAAAAAAACAGGAACTAACAAGCCTCGGTGAGGATGCGGAGGCCCTGGCACCCCGACATCGCTGGTGCAGAAGCACATGGTGCAGCCACTGTGGAAACCAGTGTGGTAGGAGGCTCCTCAAAACCTTCAACAGACAATTACCAAACAATCTCGCAATCCCACGTCTGGGTTTATACCCCAAACAACTGAAAGCGGAATCTCAAAGCTATTTTCACGCCCACACTCGCAGAGCATGAGTCACACGAGCACAAAGACGAAGCAACTCAAGCTTCATGGACGGACGAGCGGATGAACCGAATGGGATAAATGCACAAAATGGAATGTTATTCAGCCTTAAAAAGGAAGGATATTCTGACACATGCCGCAACATGGATGAGCCTTGAGAACATTACGCTACGCGAAATAAGCCAGCTACAAAAAAGACAAATACTGTATGATTCCACTTATATGAGTAATCAAATTCCTACAAACAGAAAGAAAAAAGTGGTCGTCAGGGGTTGGGAGGAGAGGGAAACGAGGAGTTATGGTTCCATGGGTGTAACACGGCAGTTTTTTTGTTTTGGGGGGTGGTTTTGAGACAGAGCCTCCCTCTGTTACCGAAGCTGGAGTGCAGTGGCACAATCTCAGCTCACTGAAACCTCCGCCTCACAGGTTCGAGTGATTCTCCTGCCTCAGCCTCCCAAGTAGCTGGGATTACAGGCATGTGCCACACGCCCAGCTAATTTTTGTATTTTTAGTAGAGACGGGGTTCCACCATGTTGGCCAGGCTGGTCTTGAACTCCAGACCTCAGATGATCCGCCCGCCTCAGCCTCCCAAAGTGCTGGGATGACAGGCGTGAGCCACCGCGCCCGCCTACCTTGCAGTTTTGCAACAGCAAGAGTTCTGGAGACGGATGGGGTGATGGTTACACAACACTGTGAATGAGCTTAATGCTACTGATCTGTACACTTAGAAATGACTAAGATAGTACATTTTATATTATGTGTATTTTACCACAGTTAAAAATGTTTTAAATTGGCCGGGCGCGGTGGCTCAAGCCTGTAATCCCAGCACTTTGGGAGGCCGAGACGGGCGGATCACCTGAGGTCAGGAGAATCCCAGAGACCATCCTGGCTAACAGGTGAAACCCCGTCTCTACTAAAATACAAAAAACTAGCCGGGCGAAGTGGGGCCTGTGGTCCCAGCTACTCTCGGGAGGCTGAGGCGGGAGAATGGTGTGAACCCGGGCCGGAGCTTGCAGTGAGCTGAGATCCGGCCACGCCTCCAGCCTGGGCGGGCTAAGAGGCAGACTCAGTCTCAAAAAAAAAAAAAAAAAAAAAAAAAAATGAGCACTAGAATTTAATGGCTTTTGTTTTCTGTATACTCTAAAAAATTGGGCGAGGCCTTGGTGGCTCAAGCCTGTAATCCCAGCACTTTGGGAGGCCGAGGCGGGTGGATCCTGAGGTCAGGAGATCGAGACCATGTTTCTTTGTAGGTGAAACCTCGTCTCTACTAAAAAATACAAAAACTAGCGAGTGGTGGCTGAGCCTGTAGTCCCAACTGCACCGGGCTGAGGCAGGAGAATGGGCGTGAACCTGGGAGGCGGAGAAGCACAGTGAGCGAGATCAGCCACTGCACTCCAGCCTGGGTGACACAGCCCAGCGGACTCGTCTCAAAAAAAAAAAATTTATTAAAAATCATGAGCCCTGACACAGTGACTCACGCCTGTAATCTCAGCACTTTAGGAGGCCAGTGGAGGATGATCACCTGAGGCCAGGAGTCTGAGACCAGCCTGGGCAACATAGCAAGACCCTGCCTCTACAAAAAATAAAAAAATAAAAATTAGCTGGGCGTGGTGGTGTGCGCCTGTAGTCCCAGCCACTAGGGAAGCTGATGTGGAAGGACGGCTGGAGCCCAGAAGGTCAAGGACGCAGTAAGCTGTAATTGCACCACTGCACTCCAGCCTGGGAAAATAAATAAAAAATAATAATAGGGTCAGGCGCAGTGGCTCACATCTGTAATCCCAACACTGGGAGGCCAAGGCAGGCAGATTCCTTGAGGCTAGGAGTTTGAGACCAGCCTGACCAACATGGTGAAACCCTGTCTCTACTAAAAATACAAAAATTAGCCAAGCATGGTGGCACATGCCTGTAATCCCAGCTACTCAGAAGGATGAGGCACAAGAATTGCTTGAGCCGGGAGGCAAAGGTTGCAGTGAGCTGAGATCCCGCCACTGCATTCTAGCCTGGTCAACAGTGGGAACCTGTCTCAAAAAATATATATATATAACAATAAATAAATAAATAATCTTGAATGTATAGAAAAATCCAAAGAGGGCCGGGTGCGGTGGCTCACGCCTGCAATCCCAACACTTTGGGAGGCCGAGGTGGGCAGATCACCTGAGGTCGGGAGTTCGAGACCAGCCTGACCAACATGGAGAAACCCTGTCTCTACTAAAAATGCAAAATTAGACAGGTGTGGTGGCGCAGGCCCATAATCCCAGCTACTCGGGAGGCTGAGGCAGGAGAATTGCTTGAACCCGGGAGGCAGAGGTTGCGGTGAGCCGAGATCACACCATTGCACTCCAGCCTGGGCAACAAGAGTGAAATGCCGTCTCAAAAAAAAAAAAAAAGAGAAAAAGAAAAATGCAAAGAGGCAAAGATGTAATATCTCTCTTATATTATACATGAATACTCACAAAGAAATAAAAGTACTTATAACTCCACTACCCAGAGACAACCACTGCCAACAACATGACCTATTTACTTCTGTATTTGGAACATGCACATGTGCATACCTATCTCTAGCCGTCTATAATTTAGATCAATTCAACAGCTATAGTTATGTATACTACTTTTTCACTTAATGTATTATAAGTATTTCTAAAATCTCCTGTAATATGATTTTTAGTGGCTTCCTGGTATTTGATCATATGGACATAATGTTCAACTAATCTTCTATTTCCGAACATTTAGGTCGTTTAAAGTTTTTCAGTGTTTTAAACAACACTGTGATGTGCATCCTTATGTGTGTACTGTTATCCATATTTCTCGAAATCCTGACCTCAAGTGATCTGCCCTCCTCAGCCTCCAAAAGTGCTGGGGTTACAGGTGTGAGCCACCGCGTCCCGCCCCGTCATCCGTATTTCTGTACGGGTGTGAGCCACCGCATCCTGCCCCGTGTGAGCTACTGCGTCCCACCCTATCATCCGTATTTCTGTACAGGTGTGAGCCACCGCGCCCCGCCCCGTTATCTGTATTTCTGTACAGGTGTGAATCACCACATCCCGCCCCGTCATCCTTATTTCTGTATAGGGGTGAGCCACCGCGTCCTGCCCCGTTATCCGTATTTCTGTGTTTCGGATCATTTCCTTAGGGTGATTTCCCACACGTCATTTCACCGAGTCAAAGACTGAGTGTCTTGAGGCCAGAGGCACGTACAGACCGGGCCCTCCTGACGACAGGGCTGCGTCTGGCCCAGTGCTCTGCCCCCTCCAGGCTCCTAAGGCCCCAGACTTTCTCTCCTTTGACTTTGGCTAGATTTGATGCCCGTAAGTGCTGGTGAACTAAAAGTTCTGGAATCTAAGCAAAATGGGGTCCCCGTGCCCATATGGGCTAACTTTGTAGGCTCAAATGAAATCCCCCTTTTTTTTTTTTTTTGAGATGGAGTTTCGCCCTTGTTGCCCAGGCTGGAGTGCAATGGTGTGATCTCAGCTCACTGCAAACTCCACCTCCCGTGTTCAAGCGATTCTCCTGTCTCAGCCTCCGGATTACAGGCGCCCACCACCACATCCAGCTAATTTTTGCATTTTTAGTAGAGATAGGGTTTCACCATGTTGGCCAGGTTGGTCTTGAACTCCAGACCTCAAGTGATCCACCCGCCTTGGCCTCCCAAAGGGCTGGGATTACAGGCTTGAGCCATCTCGCCCAGCCCTCAAATGAAATCTTAAGGCCAGGTATGGCAGCTGACGCCTATAATCCCAGCACTCTGGGAGGCCGAGGCAGGTGGATCACTTGAGCCCAGGAGTTCAAGACCAGCCTAGGCAACATGGTGAAATCTTGTCTCTACAAAAAATACAAAAATTCGCTGGTCATGGTGGCATGCGCCTGTAGTACCACCTGCCTGGGAGGCTGAGGTGGGAGGATCACCGAGCCTAAGAGGCTGAGGCTGCAGTAAGCTGTGATTGTACCACTGTACTCCAGCCTAGGGGACAGAGAGAGACCCTGTTGAAAGGAAGAGAGAGAGAGAGAGAGACAGAGAGAGGGAGGGAGGGAGGGAGACAGAGAGAGAGAGGGAGAAAGGGAGGGAGGGAGACAGAGAGAGAGAGGGAGGGAAGGAGACAGAGAGAAAGAAAGAACAGAAAGAAAAGAAAGAGAGAGAAGGAAATTTTACCAAAAAACTCAGAATCTCTGTGGCAGGAAAAGGCTTAGAGATTGCCTCCTCCAGCTCTTTCATTTTATGAAGCAGAAAAATGAGGGCCACACATGGGATCAGCTATTCCCTTTTCTTGACGGACAGACTGAGCTGGAACTGGCTTGGTCCATCACCCTGGGGAGTAATGGCTGACTTCACAGCCCACAGCACATTCTCTGCTTCACTGGACCAAGCCGAAGGTTCCAGGAGAGCTGTGGGGTCAGATGGGGCCATCTTTGGACTCAGCCTGAGTGTCAGCTGTCTCATGCCCACATCCTAGCACTTGGAGGAGCCAGTAAAACTCTCTCCAGGGCAGTGGCTGAGACCCCGTCTTTTACAGTAAACTCAGAAAACCAGGTCCTAACTCTGGGGACTTGGGGGGAAGGGTGGGAGGGGTGCGGGGATAAAAGATTACAAATAGAGTGCAGTGTGTACTGCTCGGGTGATGGGTGCACCCACATCTCACAAATCACCACTCAAGAACTCACTCATGTGACCGAATACCGCCTGTACCCCAATAACCTGTGGAAACATTAAAAAGAAAAGGGAAACCGGGTCCCAGTCTCCCAGCCAGTGGGGCGGTGGGCGGTGGGTGGTCTGTACTTGGTCCCAGAGAGGTCAGTGAGACCCAGACTTGTGTGTGAAAGAAGCAGAGTGGTGGGAGGGGCCCGGGAGAAACCCCTGCTGTGTGGCAGGCAGCCCCCCCTGCGGGGCTCACTCAGTCCTCAGAACCATCCTGGGAGGCAGGCATTAGCCCCCTCTGCAGAAGAGCCTCAGAAAAGGCGAAGAACTTGACCAAGGGTCAAACTGAGCAAATGGCAGAGTCAGGCCCCTTCCCCGGCTGACCACCCAGGGCCTGCGGTGTTCCCGTTCCGCAGCACAATAGCTCTGCGATGCACATGAGCAGGCATTACACCAGAGACGCACCGTCACTCCCACGTCTGGAAGCCGATCTCATCGCACAGCAAGAGACAGGAGGGTGTCCGTCAGGTGCGTGGAGAGGTAGCAGGTGGGCCTTTCTCACTCCAAGGCGCTGGGACTCTTGGAGCTCTGGTAGGAGCAGGGGAGACCAACCTCAGGGGCCGCATCCCGGGACCCTGATAATGACCACAAGAAACAGGCAGCACCTCTGGGGGAGGAACGTGCTGGGGCTCAGAGACACGGGTGCCATTCCAGGCTGAGCCAGGCTCGCCCCGTGTGAGCCTCGGTGAGTCCCTTAACCTCTGAACTTACTGCTTCCCATGCAAAAGGGGAAAACTTCCCTCATCCGCCTCCAGCCGTCACCTTCTCTCTGCAGCAAAACTGCCCCAAAGTGGTGTCTACGCTTCTTTTCTCCGATTCTTTTTTTTTTTTTTTTGAGACGGAGTCTCGCTCTGTCGCCCAGGCTGGGGTGCAGTGGCCGGATCTCAGCTCACTGCAAGCTCCGCCTCCTGGGTTTATGCCATTCTCCTGCCTCAGTCTCCCAAGTAGCTGGGACTACAGGCGCCCACCACCTCGCCCGGCTAGTTTGTGTGTGTGTGTGTTTTTTAGTAGAGACGGGGTTTCACCGTGTTCGCCAGGATGGTCTCGATCGCCTGACCTCGTGATCCGCCCTCCTCGGCCTCTCAAAGTGCTGGGATTACAGGCGTGAGCCACCGCGCCCGGCCTCCGATTCTTTATTTAAATTTTTACTTATTAGGCTGAGCGCAGTGGCTCACGCCTGTGATCCCAGCACTTTGGGAGGCTGAGGCGGGCGGATCACCTGAGGTCAGGAGCTCGAGACCAGCCTGGCCAACATGGTGAAACCCCGTCTCTGCTAAAATACAAAAATTAGCAGGGGGTGGTGGCGGCGCCTGTAATCCCAGCTACTCAGGAGGCTGAGGCAGGAGAATCGCTTGAACCCGGGAGGTAGAGGTTGCAGTGAACCGAGATCACACCACTGCACTCTAGCCTGGGCCACAGAGCAAGACTCTGTCTCAAAAATAATAAATAAATAAATAAATAAATCTTCACTTATAAATTACTCCCTAAATAAACATAACACATATTATATACATATATATGCCCATCTCAGCCTCCCAAAGTGCTGAGATTATAGGTGTGAGCCATCGTGCTTTGCCATAACATGGGTTTTTTTTAATGTTTTATTTTTTAAATGTTTTTATAACTTTTATTTATTTATTTATTTTTTGAGATGAAGTCTCGCTCTGTCGCCCAGGCTGGAATGCAGTGGCACCATCTCAGCTCACTGCAAGCTCCACCTCCTGGGTTAAAGCGATTCTCTGGCCTCAGCCTCCCAAGTAGCTGGGATTACAGGCGTGCGTCACCGTGCCTAGTTACTTTTTCTACTTTTAGCAGAGACGGGGTTTCTCCATGTTGGCCAGGCTGGTCTCGAATCCCTGACCTCAGGTGATCCACCCGCCTTGGCCTCCCAAAGTGCTGGGATTACAGGCGTGAGCCACCGCACCTGGCCAAAATTTTTTTATACCTTTTAGATTCCAGACCCACCACCAGGTTGACTCCTCTGGGCTGACTGTGCAGACCCCCCCATGCCCCCCACTTTCCATTAACTGATATGTTCTATGTTATCAAGAACATTAAAACTAACCAATGCATCTGCCATTGAGCTTAAGAAATAGACGAATGCCGAGGCACGGGAAGCCCCAGTCACCCTTCCCTCCCCTCAACCCCAGAGGAGTCACATTCCAAACCCAGCCTTTATTAGTCTCTTCCTTTTCATTAGACTGTTAGGTATGTACATATCCTTACGCTTTATACTAATGGTATCACGTTGCATGTATTCTACTACTTTTAAACATTTAGGGATTAAATTCTGTCCCTCCGAAAAAGATATGTTGGAGTCTTAACCCCTAATACTTCAAGACGCGGCCCTGTTTGCAGACACTGTCTTTACTGAGGTGCTCGAGTTGAGACACAGTCGTGAGAGTGGACCCTCATTCAATACGACTGGTGTCCTTATAAAAAGGAGAACACAGGACAGAGGCAGACCCGCCAGCAGGGAGAACACACGTGAAGCCTGGAGTCAGGCTGCCACACACCAAGACACTGCCAGAAACCGGAGAGAGGCGGCCAACAGGTCCTCCTCCAGCGCCTTCCCCGGGAACGTGGCCCTGTCGGCACCCTGACCTCCTCGCCTCTAGAACGAGGAGACAACACGCTTCCGCTGTTAAGCTACCCAGTGTGTGGTACTTTCTTACAGCAACCCTAAGAAATACAGACATCGTTCCATGTAATATTCTTGAGATTCATCTGTTAATGAGTGAAGCTGAGGCTTATTCATTTTCTCTGCCATGTTCTATTACGTGATATCCCACAATGTGTCCATTTTACTTTGAAAAGTTGTGTGGTTTGCTTACGGGTTTTGTGGTGGTTGGTTGCTGCCCCGAACCTCCCGGCAAACTGTGCCGTAGGAGTGGAGCTGCCACTTGGGTCAAAGAGGGCAAAGGCGGGCCTTAACTGTTCAGCCCAGATCAGAGCAGTAACAACCCAGCAAGATAAGTCTAATTGCTCCTCAGCGGGGTGGAACTTACGCTCTTGCCAGAGGGCAGTGGGAGTTCCCTGTGTCCCACATTCTTGTTAACACTGGAAACTGCAGTCCTTTTGTTGTTGTTGTTTGAGACAGGGTCTCACTCTGTCGCTGGGCTGGAGGGCAGTGGTGCGATCTCGGCTCACTGCAACCTCCACCTCCCAGGTTCAAGCAATTCTCCTGCCTCAGCCTGCCAAGTAGCTGGGACTACAGGCTCCCACAACCATGCCCAGCTAATTTTTGTGTTTTTATTAGAGACGAGGTTTCACCGTGTTGGCCAGGATGGTCTCAATCTCTTGACCTCATGATCCACCCACCTCGGCCTCCCAAAGTGCTGGGATTACAGGCGTGAGCCACCGCGCCCGGCCCTGCGGTAGTTTTTTTGTTTTGTTTTTTTTTTTTATTTTTAAAAAATGTTTTTTAGACAGGATCTCACTCTGCCACCCAGGCTGGATTGTGGTGGCATGATCTTGGCTCACTGCAGCCTCGTCCTCCCAGGCTCAAGTGATCCTCCCACCTCAGCCTCCCAAGTAGCTGGCACCACAGGCATGTGCCACCATGCGTGACTAATTTTTGTGTTTTTCAGAGAGATGAGTTATCACTGTGTTGCCCAGGGTGGTCTCAAACTCCTGGGCTCAAGCGATCTTCCTGCCTCAGCCTCCGAAAGTGCTGGGATTACAGGCATGAGCCAACACACCCAGCCAGAAGGAATTGCCATCGTTTTTATTTTTGCCAATCTGATGGTTGTAGAGTGGCATTTCCTAGTGGCTTTATTTTGCATTTTCTTGATTTCTAATAAAGTTAAGCATCTTTTATATGTTGATTGACAAGGTATATTTCCGTTTTGCAAAACACCTGGTTGGGTTTTCCTGGTCTTTTTTCTATTTATTTCTAGGAGCTCTTTATGACTCTGGACTCTGATCCTGCCTTGGTCTTTCTACAGCTTTATTCATTATGTCCTCTGATGAACAGAGTTTTCTTTTTTCTTTTCCCTTTTAAAAGTAGTAAAATTTATTCATCTTTTTTCTTAACAATTAGTGCTTTCAAGAAATTCTTTGTACCCCCAAGGTCACAGAGATATTATCCTATACTCCCTTCGTAAGGGTTAATATTCTGCCTGTCAAGTCATTCATGGACCTGGCATTGATTCTGAAGCCTGCTGTGTAGTTAGATCTAAACTGGGAAAGGAACAATTGCCTGCTTTCCTCACAGGGGCGTTTTGAAGCTCAGAAGAGAAAAGGCGTGTGAAAGTGTCCAGAGCTGTACAACAATGTACAAGGGAGAGTGTCTGCCATGCTGATTTGCTGGAGGGTGACAAAGCCGTTTAAGAAAGGGCTGCTTTGGCCTTTGATTTGCTCATCAATTGGTAGCGTCATAGGCTGCCAGGAGGCCAGGCAGAAACCCAACCTCCATTCTGCCTGCTGAGGCTGGAGAACACAGCCAAAAGCACCAGCTGAAGCACGTGGCCTTCCCAAGAAAGTAAGTTCCAGTGGCACTGCTGGGGCTGGCCCCAGTTCACCCACACGGTTCCCTCCATCTGCCACCTGACATTAGCAAATGAGGCTGCAAATACAGCCCTGAGTCATAGAGAAAAGATGAAATTACACTCAGGAAACCCTGCTCGCCGAAGTGCGTGAGTAACAGGAGGCAGAAAGACATCCATTAAAAGCGGCTAAAAACAAGCCAGGTGTTCCAAGGTAGCCCACACACCCCGACGACGCGCAGGCAGGCTGCACCCAGCTCCTACTGCACCCGGAGGGGCAACACGCACCCATTGTATGAGCCACACAGGGGCCCCAGCAACTGGCCCGGACAAGGCTGCAGAGCCCACGCAGGGTGAAACCCACTTTAGCGAGCTGGAAGTTTCCATGACGGGGCTGCGGGGAAGGAAGCCGACTCGTGGGGAGTTAGCTGAGCCGCCGGAGGAAGCTGACAAAATCAAACGCACCCTTCGGCCTGCACAAGGCGATATTGCTGGTGCTCCTTGAAGCACATCCTGGCCAGGAGACAGAGCTTCGCCCAGCCCCCAGGCCAGGTGCCTGCTACGCAGACCCGTGATCCTAGCCGAAAGTCACTGAGCTCCGCGCGTCCACACTGGGAAGGGAGAGCCCCGAGGGAAGGATCCAAAAGGGCCTGAGGAGACATTCGGGGGTGACAGATTGTTCGGCATCTTTTTGTTTGGTTTTTCTTTTAAGCGATGGGGGGGGTGGGGCGGTCTCACTGTGTTGCTGAGGCTGGTCTCGAACTCCTGGCCTCAAGCAGTCCTCCTGCCTCAGCCCCCAAGTAGCTGGAATTATAGACGGAAGCCGTGGCCCCCAGCTCAGGTTCAGCATGCTGATTGTCGCGGTGGCTTCACAGGTGTACATACGTCAGAACTGACCAAATTGTACGTTTCCATATATAATTTAGACAATTAGATCTCAATAAGGCTGTTAAAAAATTACAGAGCGGTGTGATGGTGACTTTTAGGAAATATGCATGTTGACAGTGAGAGGAACGACTAAAGGGAGGTCCCCAGAGGTTAACAGTGCTTAGTTCTGGGCTGTGGGATTACAGAGGATTTCACTTTTCCTCTTTGTGTTTTTCTGTACTTTAAAAAATTTCTGAAATATATGTGTTTGACTTTTTTTTTTTTTAAGATGGAATCTTGCTCTGTCACCCAGGCTGGAGTGCAGTGGCGCAATCTCGGCTCATTGCAACCTCTGCCTCCTGGATTCAAGCAATTCTCCTGCCTCAGTCTCTCAAGTAGCTGGGATTACAGGTGTGTACCATCACACCCGGCTAATTTTTGTATTTTTAGTAGAGACAAGGTCTTGCCATGTTGGCCAGGCTGGTCTCGAACTCCTGACCTCAGGTGATTCACCCACCTTTGCCTCCCAAAGTGCTGGGATTACAGGTGTGAGCCACCATGCCCGGCCGGGTTTTACTTTTATAAATCAGAAAGAAAAAAAAAAAATGTCTATTTCAAAATAAGAGCAACCTTTAAGTTACAGGGGTCTTCTGAAGGTTGGCAGTCGTGGACCTCACGGGACACGTGCTGGGCTTAGCACGGTGGAGCTGTGCTCAGGAGAAGGGCTTTAGAGCTGCGGCAAACTGCCCAGGCCAAACCTCAGCTCTGCCGCCCGTCTCCTCGGCGGCCTTGAGCTAGTTACTCGAGTGCTTGGTGCCAATTTTAATCCCGAATTATATTTCGGAGACAATTGTCAAAGCCTCTGCAGGTGGCTGAGAGATTCAATGAGCCAATACAGGTGGCTCTTAGCGTTCGCACAGCACGGGCTGGGTGAATTACAGTTACTATTCCCTCCTATTAGAAAGAATAGAAGTGGGCCGGGCGTGGTGGCTCACACCTGTAATCCCAGCACTTTGGGAGGCCGAGGCGGGTGAATCATCTGAGGTCAGGAGTTCGAGACCAGCCTGGCCAATATGGTGAAACCCCGTCTCTACCAAAAAATACAAAAATTAGCCGGGCGTGGTGGCGGGTGCCTGTAATCCCAGCTACTCTGGAGGCTGACACTGGAGAATTGCTTGAACCCAGGAGGCAGAGGTTTCAGTGAGCCGAGATCACACCACTGCACTCCAGCTTGGTTGACAGAGCAAGGTTCTGTCTCAAAAAAAGAATAGAATTGACTTAAGAAACTCTTTGCTTCCCCCCCGCCCCGCCCCCGAGTTAAAAAAAGATAATTGAATAATCTCTAGAACAGGACGCCAGTTTCTGGAACTCAAGGGTTTTGAGGTTTCTCTTAACGAATATCGGAAATCTTTATCTCTCAACCAACTGTAACCAGTATCTGTGGCCTCCTCCAGCCCCCACCGACGCGGGTTCCCCTCCCAGGCCTCCTCTCCTTCCTGACCCTCTGCTGTGAATTATCTGAGTCCACTGCTTCTGAGGCTGCTTTTCTGGGGCAGAGACAAGACCCTACTCTTTCCTTCTCGTATTTGTTCCTTTTCTGCTGTCTGCCAGGAGGAACCACCCGTGCCCAAATCAGTCTTTAGCTTGGCCTCCCTTTCAGGGGTCTGGATGCCATCCTCACCTGCCTTAATCGGGTGGCCTGAGCAGCTTACCTGAGCCTCAGTTTCTTTTTTCTTTTCCCTCCCTCCCTCCCTCTCTCTCTCTCTCTCTCTTTCTTTCTTCTTTCTTTCTTTTTTTTTCTTTCTGACAGGATTTCACTCCATAGCCCAGGCTGGAGTACAGTGGTGCAACCACGGCTCACGGAAGCCTCGACTTCCAGAGCTCAGGTGAGCCTCCCACCTCAGCCTCCTGAGTAGCTGGGACTCCAGGCACGCACTCTCATGCCCGGCTAATTTTTGTATTTTTGGTAGAGATGGGATTTCTCCGTGTTGTCCAGGCTGGTCTCAAACTCCTGGGCTCAAGTGATCCACCCCCCTTGACTTCCCAATGTGCTAAGATTACAGGCGGGATCCTACTAGATGGGGCAGGAGTAACCAACCCCACTAGACAGATGGGGAAAATGAGGCCGGGCGCGGTGGCTCACGATCCCAGCACTTTGAGAGGCTAAGGCAGGCGAATTGCTTGAGGCCAAGAGTTTGAGACCAGCCTGTCCAACATGGCAAAACCCCATTTCTACTAAAACATAAAATTAGCTGGGCATGGTTGTGGGCGCCTGTAATCCCAGCTACTTGGGAGGCTGAGGCACGAGAATTGCTTGAGCCCAGGAGGCGGAGCTTGCAGTGAGCTGAGATCGCGCCACTGCACACTCTAGCCTGGATGATAGAGCGAGACTTAGCCTCAAAACAAACACACACACAAAAAGAAATGCACCTTTGTTTGTTAGTTTTATTTGAACCAATGTTTACATCTCTGGCCACCACAGGCTCATATGAAACTTCATGCTATTACATTTTATGGATGACATGGCCGGGCACAGTGGCTCACGCCTGTAATCCAACACTTTGGGAGGCTGAGGTGGGCAGATCACGAGGTCAAGAGATGGAGACCATCCTGGCCAACATGTTGAAACCCCGTCTCTACTAAAAACACAAAAATTAGCCGGGCGAGGTGGCGGCGCCTGTAGTCCCAGCTACTCGGGAGGCTGAGGCAGGAGAATGGCGTGAACCCGGGAGGTGGAGCTTGCAGTGAGCTGAGATCCAACCACTGCACTCCAGCCTGGGTGACAGAATGAGACTCCGCCTTAAAAAAAAACTTTATGGTTAGCAATAGAACAAAGGCAGAGAGACAGGACAGAACAATGAGTCATTCCAAAGGTGAAAAACACACCCTGTGTGTTCTAAAAGAGGCCCTGGGACAAACCCCTGCTAGGAAGGTTATGCATTCGCTGCAGTGTGTGTATGTGGTTGTGGTGAGGACTGTGTCTGTCTGAGCAGGTGTGCGTGGTTGTGGAGTTTATAGCTTTCCTTTGACTCACATCCTTCTTACCTATCACCAGCTTACATGTTAGAGGCCTGCAACAGGAGACCAGTTCCAGGCCAACCTGTGGTTAAAAGAACCTCAGCCTGTGAACAAATGTTGCTCCTCCACACTCGAGGTCCCTGTGGCAGCCCAGCCCGCCAGGCCTCTGCAGACACGAGTTGACCTGGTTCTCCTTCTTGCCGTCCCTCACCTGCCAATTCCCAATCAGTCTTGCTATCTGCCCTGCCACAGGCCTGTGCCAGTCTGATGCAACCGTTTCTGGTCCGAGGGTACGCCCTGCCTGGCACAGCTCAGCAGTGGAGAAGAGGACTGAACCGTTAGCCCAGGGCTCCATGGCACCCTGGTTCAGTGGTCCTGGAATACTCCTTTTCCAGGTCTACCAGCCACGGAAGATCAGTCGTCACCATGGATCAGCGTCTCCACTCCCTCGCTAGTGACTGTGTGCAACTCCCCTCACCTCTCTGGGCCTGTTTCTGTCTCTGTAAGATGAGACAGTAAGACCTGCACTCAGAGGACTGTTGTGAGCATTGGATGGAAAACAGCATTTCCCCAACTCAAGGCATCCCATTTCCCGTCACAATTCTTCCCACGCCTGCATGCCACCTGCGTGGCTTTTCACTTGGTGTTTGTCACCAAACCAGCTTTAAATCATCTCGCTTTATAAACACGTACTTCACTGAAGAGCCCAGGGCCTCCGTGATAGATCCAACACGCAGCCTTTCTTGTTCCTTTTAGTGGATCCATTCGAAAAGCTCCTGTCTCCTGGCCGGGTGCGGTGGCTCAGGCCTGTAATCCCAGCACTTTGGGAGGCGGAGGCGGGCGGATCACAAGGTCAGGAGTTCGAGACCATCCTGGCCAACATGGCGAAACCCCATCTCTACTAAAAATACAAAAAATTAGCCGGGTGCGGTGGCGGGCGCCTGTGGTCCCAGCTACTCAGGAAGCTGAGGCAGGAGAATGGCTTGAACCCGGGAGGCGGAGGTTGCAGTGAGCCGGGATTGCACCACCGCACTCCAGCCTGGGCGACAGAGCGAGACTCCATCAAAAACTAAGCAAAACAAACCCTCCTGTCTGCAGGCCGGGCTCACGCCTGTCACCCCGGCACGCTGGCGGCTCACGCCTGTCACCCCGGCACGCTGGGAGGCCGACGTGGAAGGATTGCTTGAGGCCAGGAGTTCAAGACCTGTCTGGGCAACATGATAAAACCCCCCTCTCTATAAAAAATTAAGATTAAACAAATCAGCTGGGCATGGTGGTGCACCTGTAGTCCCAGTTGCTCTGGAGGCTGAGACAGGAGGATGGCTTGAGCCTGGGAGGTCAAGGCTGCAGTGAGCCACAGTCTCTCCTTCACATTCCATCCTGGGAGCAAGCCCTTCGTCTCTAAATCATCATCATCATAAAATAAATAAATAAACAAACTGTCTCCAAATCCTTCCATTCTTGTCCGGGCCTCTTTTGCGTTAGCTCTATCTTTTCCTAACACTCATTAAATAAATGCTTAACTGTTAAAACAGAAAGTTCTCTGGGCGGGGGTTGTGGGGGGCTGCCAGGCCGTGGCCAGAGGCTATTATGCACTGGAGACCCAGCACAGCAGAGGGGCAGCCCTGCACCTGCTCCTGTCCAAGACAGGTGCGCAGTGACTGCAGGCCATGGGAAACGTCCATCCTAGGGGAGTCACCAGCCACCCGGGAAGCCAGGATCAGGGCCCTCCACCCCCACAGTCCAGGAGACAGAAGGAGGGACACCAGGGACAAGGAACCTGAGGGCCCAAGGCAAAGCGGCATCAGCTCACCCAGGAGTTCCACCTTCACGCCACGGCCACAGCACTCACCTCCTGCCCGCCAGCGCCTGAGACCAGAGTGCTGGGGAGGCTGGCTCCGGGCGAAGGAGGTGAGGGCAGATTCGTTTCTTGCTGCAGCTGTAGCCTCTAGAGCTGGGTGGGCAGGCAGGGCCTGGCTCCGGGAGCTCAGAGCTGACCCTCTACAAAGATTCCAGGACGTGGGGTCTGGAGATGTCTCTCTTCAAAAACAGATGAATCCAGAGGAGCCGGGGGGTGGGGGGGCCTGCGTTTCATACACTGCACTCCGTGTCTCCAGCATCCAGGGGAGCCAGGGGCCTGCGTTTCATACACTGCACTCCGTGTCTCCAGCATCCAGGGGAGCCAGGGGCCTGCGTTTCATACACTGCACTCCGTGTCTCCAGCATCCAGGGGAGCCAGGGGCCTGCGTTTCATACACTGCACTCCGTGTCTCCAGCATCCAGAGGAGCCGGGGGCCTGCGTTTCATACACTGCACTCCATGTCTCCAGCATCCAGGGGAGCCAGGGGCCTGCGTTTCATACACTGTACTCCGTGTCTCCAGCATACAAGGCCCTTCCCGCTCCCTGCTCAGCATCTCCCAGCCCTCCTAGGAGGCAGGCGGGGCAACTCCAGGACAGTCACCCCGGTTCACAGATGAGGAGACCGGGGTTTCAAGAGTGCGACATGAGTGCCCAGCACAGAACGGCGTGGGCGCCAGCGAGGGGTTTCAGGAGCACCTCTCGTGCACTGCCGCAACCCATCCTTTACCCCACTTCATCCCTGGGACATCCTGTGAGCTGCGGACCACCGGCCAGGTGAACAAGGTGAAGAACTCGACCCAAGATGTAGCTGATTTGAGTTTGTTAAGAATTAAGGCCGGGTGTGGCGGCTCACACCTGTAATCCCAGCACTGTGGGAGGCCGAGGCGGACGGGTCACCTGAGGTCAGGAGTTCGAGTCCAGCCTGGCCAACATAGTGAAACCCCGTCTCTACTAAAATACAAGGAATTAGCCGGATGTGGAGGCGGGTGCCTGTAATTCCAGCTACTCAGGAGGCTGAGGCAGGAGAATCACTTGAACCCGGGAAGCGGAGGTTGCAGTGAGCCGAGATCGTGCCGCTGTGCTCCAGCCTGGGCAACAAAGGGAGACTCTGTCTCAAAAAAATAAAATAAATAAATAAACTACGGCAGCACCAACTTCCAACTAAGTTATATTCCAAGATATGATCAAAACACATTTTCCCACTGCAACAGTGTTATTTTATTTAGCTGTTGGGGCTTGTCCATCAAGGGCCAGTTAACCCGTAACACACCAGGATTTCTGAACAAGCGTAATGAACATCTGACAAATATTATTACAACACCAGTGGTCAAAATAGAAAAGCAAGAGCATTTGATAAGAAATTCCTTTTTTTTTTGAGACAGAGTCTTGCTCTGTCGCCAGGCTGGAGTGCAGTGGCACGATCTCAGCTCACTGCAAGCTCCGCCTCCTGGGTTCAAGTGATTCTCCTGCCTCAGCCTCTCCACTAGCTGGGACTACAAGCACCTGCCACCACGCCCGGCTAATTTTTGTAATTTTAGCAGAGATGAGGTTTCACCATGTTGACCACGCTGGTCTTGAGCTCCTGGCCTTAAATGGTCTGCCCGCCTTGGTCTCCCAAACTGCTGAGATTACAGGTGTGAGCCACTGCACCCAGCCGACTTTTTATTTAATATCTTGAATACCTGTCTGAAAATCTGAGACCAGATGGGAGAACGGACAGAATTTCCCGCACTCTCCTGTTCCGGAATTTAAAGAAGAAAAAAGAGGGGAGTCATCGCCCAGTTGGGACCAGCCTGGGAGAAAAAAAGACAGAATTCGCTGACAAAATAGGGAAGCTGTGAAAGAAAAAAGCAGGTCACTGGCAACTAGCTCAGCAGCTGGAAATCCCCTCAGTCCTTGGGAGAGACGATGAGCTCCATCTGACTGCTTCCAACTCCGATGCAGAGAGAGCTGGTTCCCATCCCGCAGCAGTCCCCGTGTCCTTCTCCTCACTGAGCCTCCCTCCTCCACCTGCCACAGAGGTGAGCATCACCTCCTTCTCCTCGCTGAGCCTCACCTCCTCCGCCTGCCACAGAGGCGAGCATCACCTCCTTCTCCTCGCTGAGCCTCACCTCCTCCACCTGCCACAGACACATCACCTCCTTCTCCTCGCTGAGCCTCACCTCCTCCACCTGCCACAGAGGCGAGCATCCCGCTTGCTGCCCAGGGATGTGGTGGGGAATGAGAATCACCTAAGTAACAACTCACAAGCACAGTGTCTGGCTTTGGGGCGTAGGGGCGGGGCACAGGTAATCAATACAGGCCCCCCGCTGCCTGGATGGCTTCCCCTCCCTGATGAAGGCCTCCGGGACACAGGGCCCGCTCTGTTCCTGGTCACGAGGCTGCAGCTGAAGGGCGGAGGAGGCCTCTCAGATTCGAAGTAGGGCGGAGATGAGAGGCGTAATTCCAATTTGAGATCAGAGTCTGACAGCCGGGCAGGTGGCAGGCAGCCGCTTCCTCCCCTCCGTGGAGCCTGCCAGGAGAGGGTCGTAGTAAGGGTGTGACTGGCAAGGCCCGCAGCGGGAAGGGCAGCCCCCTCACCACGCCGTGCAGCTCTGCGTAAATCCTGAGTCCTGAATATCCTCGTGTAACTCAGATCTGGAAAGAGTCATAGATGTTCTGGTTCCACGCTTTCATCTCACAGATAAGGAAACGGGCCCAGAGAGGAAAAGGGCTTTTCGTAGTCACTTGGCGAGGCAGGGAAGCTGGGCTGAGAATGCAGGTGCCCTGCCCCCCAGACCCACAGCCAGGATCCCCGACGGGAAAACACTCGCTCGGTCACCATGAGCATTTGATGAATTTGCCTCTGGTCTTTTAAAAATACATATGTATAATTTTATTTTAAATTTTTTTTTTTTTTTTGAAACAGGGTCTCCCTGTGTCAGCCAGGCTGGAGTGCAGGGGCGTGATCTCGGCTCACTGCAACCTCCGCCTCCTGGGCTCAAGCAATCCTCCCGCCTCAGCCTCGCAAGTAGCTGTGACTACTCCTGGCAGGCATGTGCCACCGTACTCAGATGATACGATTTTTTGTAGAGATGGGGACTTGCTCACAACAAAGCCCAGGTTGCTGTGAAATTCCTGAGCTCCAGTGATGCTCCCACCTCAGCCTCCTCCCAAAGAGCTGGGATTGCAGGCGTGAGCTGCTGCACCCAGCCTACATGTAATTTTATTTTACTTTATTATTTTATTTTTTCAGTTTATTTTCGAGACAGGGTTTCGCTCTGTTGTCCAGGCTGGAGTGCAGTGGCGAAATTAAAGCTCACTGCAGCCTCTGCTTCCTGGGCTCCAGTGATCCTCCCCCCTCAGCCTCCTGAATAGCTGGGACTATAGGTGTGCATCACCGTGCCTGGCTAGTTTTAGTCTATTTTTTTGTAGAGGTAGGGTGAGCCACTATGTTGCCCAGGCAGGCCTCAAACTCCTGGGCTCAAGTAATCCTTTCACCTCGGCTTCCCAAAGTGCTGGGATCACAGGTGTGAGCCATTGTGCCTGGCTATAATTTTAAATTAATACCTAATTATACTATGCATGAATACTTTCTCTTTAAAAACTTATTTTCTTGCCTCCTGGATATGGTGTGGCTACTCAGTGTTTGTTGAATGTGTGAACAGGTGAACTCTTATTTCTATCATCCCGTTCAGGCCCCAATCTTACGACCAGCTCCTCCTGGATGACAGCACCTCCCAATGCCCCGTCCCACGGCCCTCCTTCCCCAACCCCTTCTACCAGGGCCACTGGATCAGGGCACCAGGGGCAAGGAGGCCGACAAGGCTGCTTGAGGACCCCTCTCATTCCTGCCCCACTCTTGGTTGGGGCTAGCTTTGCGGCACCCTTTGGATTTTGTTTTTTTCCCAGACAGAGTCTCATTCTGTCACCCAGGCTGGAGTGCAGTAGCGCAATTTTGGCTCAACCTCTGCCTCCTGGGTTCAGGCGATTCTCCTGCCTCAGCCTCCCAAGTAGCTGGGACTACAGGCACGTGCCACCACGGCCAGCTAATTTTTGTATTTTTAGAAGAGACGGGGTTTCACCATGTTGGCCAGGCTGGTCTCGAACTCCCGACCTCAAGTGATCCGCCCGCCTCGGCCTCCCAGAGTGCTGAGATTACATGCGTGAGCCACCACGCCCGGCCCCTTTGGACTTTTCTATCCCAGCCCCAAGCTTGGGACGAGTCTGGGGCACCCAGATACCCTCCCATGAACCTGCACCACGCTCAACCGCCTGCACACAAGCAGCTGTTCCTCTTACTCCCTGGCTCCTCGCACATCTGCTTCCTCTCGCCCGGTACTGGGACGTGGAAAGACCTTAAACGCCCGGGAGATCCAGAAAATGAAGCGCAAAACCTGGGCTCCTGGGAGGACCCGAGGGCCTGGAGATGGAGGCTGGGCAGGCCCAGCACTGCTGAAGCCAAGGGAATGAGTGACTTCTCCAAGAGCAGGCTGAGTCATGCTGAGCCTCACTGGTGCCCTAGTAGCAGGAGCTTGAGGACCAAGATGGGACCTGGAACCTCACTGGTGCCCTAGTAGCAGGAGCTTGAGGACCAAGGATGGAACCTGAAAGATTCATGGTAGGGGTGAGGGGAAGAGCAGCCAAGAGTCAGGAGGGTCAGAAGTGTGTCTGATCCCTTGGCAGGGCATGGTGGCTCACGCCTGTAATCCCAGCACTTTGGGAGGCCAAGGCAGGCAGATCACCTGAGGTCAGGAGTTCAAGACAGCCCGTCTCTACTAAAAATACAAAAATTAGCTGGGCATGGTGGTGGGCGCCTGTAGTCCCAGCTACTCGGGAGACTGAGGCAGGAGAATCGCTTGAACCCAGGAGGCGGAGGCTGCAGTGAGCCGAGATCGCACCACTGCACTCCAGCCTGGGTGACAGAGCAAGACTCTGTCTCAAAAACAGCAACAACAACAAAAGAACTATGTCTGATTCTGGAGGCCAAGACTAAAAGAGGTTCCGAGACAGAGGGTGTGGCCAACAGTGCCAGGTGCAGCTGGTATAAAGGAAAAGTGGTCTTCTTTTTTCCTTGACGTGGCCATGCACAAACCCTCCCCGGGACCAAGCTCAGGGCTGGGCCACGACCAGGGGCCCTCAGGCTAGATCTGGTGCCGACGAGACCTGCTGCTGAGGCTGGACGGGTGAGCCTGGAAGGGCGTGGACCCTCCACCAAAGCCCAGGGACAAGTGCCCCAGACCCCACTGAGCAGAAACAGGGTGGGACGGAAACCAAACAAACGGCTCCTTTAAAGCCACCTGAAATCCATGTTTGCGGAATGTTTGGTTTTCGGCTTCTCTTTCCTGCAGCAGGATATTTAAAGAAAACAAATCTTTAAAGGCTTCTACTCCAAAGCAAAGAGCGCTGTGTGTGCCTACCTCTGGTCTCCGCTTCAGGAACAAACCCCCTTTACTCTCTGGCCTGGATTGTACCCAAGGCAGCCAGAGCCTCCTGGCCAAGCTGGGCCAGCAGCCCAGGCCCCCGCCAAAGGCTCACAGTGAGCTGGGCACACCAGGCCTTGAGGCCTTCCAGAGGCTTCTACTTCAGGGCACTCTGAGGCCAGGGGTTGGCTAACGGACTATGCTGCCAGCTGGGAGCAGAGGGGCCCCATCTCTGCGCCACACCCAAGTCTGGCCAGCTCCTTCCCCTGGGGATAGATACTTGGTGGGGAAGAGAGGGAGCTGGGAAGGTCACCCAAGAAAGGTGAGCCGGGCCATCTGCTTGGGAGTCAGAATGAGGTGGCCCATCCTCAGCCTTGGCCATTTCCCAACGCTCTATTTTATTTAATTTTTTATTTTATTATATAGAGACAGGGACTCAATATATTGCCCAGGCTACTCTCAAACTCCTGGACTCACATGATCCACTTGCCTCGGCCTCCCAAAGTGCTGGGATTACAGGCATGAGCCACCGCACCCGACCCCCAAATAATCTACATTCAGAGCCTGCAAAAGAGTCGGGGCCCAAGGAGAGAAAATGGAGACAGAAGAGAAAGGGAGTTACTCCCTCCAGGTCCCCACGCCTGAGTCAGACCCTCTCACTGTTTCCCTGTTTCCTTTACAACCACCGCACACCCACCTGGTCCCGGCCTAAGGAAAGGAATACAAGTCCATGAAGGGTTTCCCGTTTTTTGTTTTTTTGTTTGTTTTTTTCCTTCTTCTTCTTCTTTCTTCTGTCTCCCAGGCTGGAGTGCAATGAAGCGATCTCCGCTCACTGCAACATCAAGCGATTCTCCCGCCTCAGCCTCTGGGATTACAGGTGCACCACTACGCCTGGCTAATGTTTGTATTTTTAGTACAGACAGGGTTTTGCCATGTTGGCCAGGCTGGTCTTGAACTCCTGACCTCAGGTGATTCACCTACCTCAGCCTCCAAAAGTGCTGGGATTACAGGCGTGAGCCACCACACCTGGCCCATGATGTACCCTTCTGATCCTACAAGCGCACTGTGAGGTAGGCCGGGCATGGAGTTTAGTTTCAGCTTTGCATTGAGATCAGAGCGGCTCTGAGAGGTCGGGGCCTCATCCAGGGCCACACATCCAGCTGGCAGCAGAGCCGCCTGTCGCCCAGCTCTCCGGGTGCCCGGCCTGTGCTCCCTGCACAGCCGCTTACTGCCCTGCCAGGAAAAGGCAGCAGGAGGATCTTTCCACTCCCGTCAGGGGCTGAAGAACAGGCGTCTAGGAGCTAAATTTGGCTGGGGGACTCTCCCAGCCCAGACAGCCCAGGGCCTGCCCAGGGACCAGTGCTTTCACCCGCTGACCTCATGCCTCCACCACTACTCAGGACAGATAAGATTCAGCACGACTCAGGTTCAGCCAAAGGATACTAATGGGCCATGGAATAAATCCTGCCCGGAGCCCCGTTCACCTCAGGACTTGTCCTCAGACCAAGGACCTTCCTCCCTGGTCACTCAGTCAAGGAATCGCAGGAGATCAGTGCAAGAGTAGCCCTGAACAGTCCGGGCTTCGTGGCTCACGCCTGTAATCCCAGCACTTTGGGAGGCCGAGACGGGCGGATCACGAGGTCAGGAGATCGAGACCATCCTGGCTACCACGGAGAAACCCCATCTCTACTAAAAATACAAAAAACTAGCCGGGCGTGGTGGGGGAGCCTGTAGTCCCAGCTACTCAGGAGGCTGAGGCAGGAGGAATGACTGAACCTGGGAATGGAGGTTACAGTGAGCTGAGATCCGGCCACTGCCTCCAGCCTGGGCAGAGGAACTCCGTCTCAAAAAAGAGTAGCCCTGAAGCTCCTCCAGCACACCTGGTCTTTGCAGGCCTGAGACACCCACAAGAGTAACGGCAGTGCCTCATTCAGGAGGCTGAGGACTAAGCGAGCAAATGCAGGCCGAGCGCTTCCCCAGGCTGGACCTCGGGTAGCGCTCACCTGTGTCCTCAGTGTCCTCGTTGCTACGCTGCAGCCCGATCGCTGGGCCTTTAGGAGGAGGGACGTGCCCTTCCTGTTGAGAGGCCAGGCCTCTGACCCAGCCGTCTCCTCTCCGTGGGGCGGCAGGAAGGGCCCAGGACTCAGGTGGCAGATCAGGGACCCCTGGCCTCTGCTTGGCTGTGTGATCCCGGGGAAGCCCCGCCTTGCGTCCCCCACCGCCTTGGTTTCTTCTCACTGAGAAGTAGAGGAGGTGGCTGGCTATTCAGCAGGGCCCCTTCCACTTTGGGAATCCCCGGTTTCAGCAGCAGAACTTCCCCAAGCAGAAAGCCGCTGGGAACGTGGGTGCCCGGGTGGGAGGTGGAAGCCCCAGGGAGAGGCAGACAAGGATGCCCTGTGCAGGCCCTGCCTCCAGCCTGGCAGACAGTTCCCTGGGCTTCCACACCCGGACCAGGGCCTTCCAGAACCGCAGTTAGTACGTGAAAGCGGTCAGACAGTTGACTCTGTTCCTGGAAGCTGCGGTTCAGGAAAAGTGGGAGGGAGAGAAGGAGGGAGAGAGCAATCGAGGGAGAGCAGAAGAGTGTGTGATGAGAAGGAAAGACAGGAGGAGGAGGAGCAGGGGGAAGGGAGGACACAAGCCTGGAACGGTGAGAAGAGGTGAGGCAGAGGCCCACGTGGAGAGGCAGAGCCTGGGACGCTGCCGCCGGGGAGGTCAGGGAGGAGTAGGGAGGGCGGAGGCTGTGAGCAGCCTCCCTGGAGCAGAGCGCGGAACCACCATTGCTTCTGACTTCCTTCAGCCTGAAACACTGCCTGGCCACAAAGCAGAAGCAGCAGTTGCTTTCTCAACAGGAGGCAGAGCCGTTGTTGGGTGATCTTCTTCCCATTCCCTCAAAGAACCTCAGCCCACATCCCCACCCCCTTTGGCCTGGAGACACCAGTGTTGGTGGATTTTCTGTAAAACAGTAGCAAAGGCCTCGTGTCCGAAGCAGCACCCTTCACCTCTGTGGTCAGGGCCACAGGGGAACCCGCACCGAGCCGGGCAGGAGCCAGCGGCTGTTGTCATGGGAACTGGCATCCCAAGGCCTGGCCTGCCTCCTGCCTCCTTTATCGTGCTATGATGGTCACTGCCCCCTCCACGAAGCACCTGCCGTGTGGGGGGGTTTGTGCCAAGCTCTTTCCATGCACTGTATAATCCATGTCATAACCACACGATGAGACACGATGTGTGTGTGTGTGTGTGTGTGTGTGTGTGTTTTCTAGATACTAATCTTACGTTACAGAGGTTGGAACCAGGCAGCCCACCTTCAGAGCCCTCGTCTTAACTATGACCCTACGTTGAAATAAAATGTGGAAACCGCCCACAGACATACATCGTGGTGGTTACGGGTCATAGGAGCTGCCCTCCTGCCTCTTGGAAGCAACACGACCTTGGGAGCAACGCGACCTTGGAAGCAACGTGACCTTGGGAGCAACGTAACCTTGGGAAGTGACGTGACCTTGGAAGAGCGGCGTGTTTGCTCCGTGCTGGTTTCCTCACCTCAAAACCTCGAGTGACAACTTCACAGAGCAGTTGTGAGGATTAAAGGAGCGTCCTGAACCCCCGAGCGTCCCGAACTCCCGAGCATCCCGAACCCCCGAGCATCCCGAACCCCCGAGCATCCCGAACCCCCGAGCATCCTGAACCCCCGAGCATCCTGAACCCCCGAGCACAGGCCCTGGCCCGGGCAGGTTCCATTGAGGGTTTGTTAGCACAGGAGTTCTGGCCTTCAGCCCCCGGGCTGCTTCCCTGCAGCCATTCTTCCGCATGCTAAGAACTAAAGCGAAGGGATTCGGACCCAGATGAAGCATGGGTGCCAGGCACTGTGCCCAGCTGCCCGTGAGGGCCAGCAAGGTGCCTATGTCTGGTGAGGTACTAGGATTCTGGGCCCTGGATCCTGCAGTGCGATGATCTTCCCTTCCCCCATCTGTCCCTGCCCTGCTCCACCCTCAGCCACCTTCAGGGTCCCCACCCAAGGGTCAGGGCAGAGCAGGGCAGGGCTGAGCGGGAGGCAGGGGGAGGGGGTCATTATCGCCGGCAGCACAGGGCTGGAGACAGAGTTAAACCTTCTTATCAGTTCCCTGGGCTTGTGCTGAAGTGTCCAGCCCAGCCCAGCTCTGAGGCACAGGCTTTGGGGAGCAGGGCCCTGCGGTTGCCGGCCAAGCCTGTCTCCTCTGCAATGGCCCAGGACCAGGGATAGGGGCAGCGGCCTGGGCACCAGAGAGTCACCAGACTGACTGCGCAGTGCGATCCCACGCAACCACTTCCCTGTCTGGGCCCCAGAGTCCCTGTTTGTGAAACTGGGGGCTGGGGGCAGCTGGATAAGGCAGCCCAGGCCCCTTCCTCCCCTAGAGAGTTGGGATCCTGTGACCCCTGGGAGGCGGCTGTGACTGTCCGCCCTACAGACGAGGAAGCTGAGGCTGCACACAGGACGGTGACTTCTCCACAGCACACTAGCTGGGCACAGAGAGGAATGACGGGGCTGAGCTCCACCCCACGTGCCCATGAAGCCTGTGAGCCCCCCAGAAGGCGCATGGAGGAAAGGCGTGGAGATGGGGGCGCTGCTCTGGGCACCCCATCCCAGGGTCTAACCCCTTTCTTCAGGTCCTAGGGGCCAGCTGGGGACCTCTCAGAGGAGCCCTAGACAGGCAGGCGCCTGGCAGCTTTGCAGGCCTGGGGGTCGCTCCTCGGCTGCAGCCCACAGAAGGCAGAGATGGCTTCCTGGGCGTGTGGACAGTGGGCCCCATAACTGGGCTCTGATAACACCCCTCCCCTTATCAGTGGGTCAAGGACTGGGCGGGGTGCATCTGAGAATCAAGAGTACATTCCGCAGAAGCAAGGAAGGGGCAGAAAGGAAAAGTGGGTGCAGCTGAACCGAGGCCTCCCAAAGGCAAAGAATCCCCGAGGGGCCCTGGCTTAGGGGAGACTGTGGAGTGGTAGGGAGTCAACGTAAGGGACAGTCGAAGCCTCACTTAACCCTCCAGGAGCAAAGGGGCCTGATCCAAGCGACTTTCCTGAAGCAACCTTAGAAATCCTGGGCTGGGGCTGGGCGCGGTGGCTCACGCCTGTATTCCCAGCCCTTTGGGAGGCTGAGGTGGGCCAATCTCTTGAGTCCTGGATCGAGACCAGCCTGGCTAACATGGTGAAACTCTGTCTCTACTAAAAATACAAAAATTAGCCGGACACGGTGGTGCACACCTGTAATTCCAGCTACTCAGGAGGCTGAGGCACGAGAATCGATTGAATCCTGGAGGAGGAGGTTGTAGTGAGCCGAGACTGCACCACTGCACTCCTGCCTGGGCAACAGAGCAAGACTCCGTTTCAAAAAAAAACAACAGAAATCCCAGGCTGGGAGGGACAGAGAGACCTAGGACCTGCATTTGGAGCAGGAGGCCATTGCCCTCAGAGGGGTCATGGTCTCCTCTGACACTTTGAGGAAAATTATGTCTGCCCAGTGAGGAAACTGAGGCCCAGCGTGTGAGGGGAGATGACTCACAGCTGGCTTAGGCCTGAAAGGCTCTTGCCTGAGGCTGAGTGCGTCAGTCCCTGCATATCTGGAGGCGAGGACCAGTAGGTGCCATCCTGAACCAAGGGACAGGGTGGCAGAGGAAGGGCAGGGCCTCCCCAGATACCGGGCCTGGCCTTCTTTGCCCCTGTGGGCTGGGACTCCAGGCAGGCACCACTTCTTCAACCACCCAGTTCCATAATTCACATCCGGCCTTGGCCCAGGCTCCTGGACCCCCTCCTCTGTGGCCCAGGCCAGGCAGGTGGGTGAGGCTGGGCCTACAGGGAAGGGCCTGAAGCCTCCAGGGCCAGTTGTGGCAGGACCCACTGGGCTGGAGATCTGGAGGGATGTCCTGCATCGCCAGCGGCCAAGAGGACAGGGGCTGGGCCAGCATCCCCTGAGAATGCGCCCACACCCCCGCGCACAGACACACACGCCTCCACGGTGCCTGGGGGTGCTCAACTGAACCCTTGGGGGACATCCTTCCGTCCCCACCTTCCTCCACACCCTGGCTTCACCCGGATACAAAGGCAGGAAGCAAACAGTGTGGCAGAATCACTGGGACACTTGATAAAAATTCCTACCCTCCTCCGACACAGAGAGCCCGAGCCACGGGGGCCTGGAGAGACTGAGCCAGGGGAGCCTGGAGAGACCGAGCCACGGGAGCCTGGAGAGGCCGGGCCAGTGGAGCCTGGCAGAAGGGGGAGGAGCCTGGCAGAAGGGACTTCCCTTAAGAAAGGGGCCCGGGTCAGTCTCGAAGGTGGTCCTTGGAGAAGCTCTGCGTGGAGTGTCAGCTGTGTGGTGGAGAAAATAATCATGATGATACTGGCTGCACCCATTGCGTGCCTACCGTGTACCTGTGTTCCCGATGTTTTGCACAAAACACCTCATTCTAGCCTCTGACAACCTTCCAGAAAGGTGACATTATTCCCAGTCCCACGGTCACATTCTGGCCACTAGCAGAGCCACAGTTAGATGTGCCCCCAGCCCCCCACCCCAGGGGCCTGAAGATGTGTGGGGCCTGGGACCACCCCAGGGGCAGGACCAGAACCAGCTCCTGACTTCCCACCAGGAAAGAGGGACGAGGGTGAGACACAGCTGCAGGAAAGATGCAAGGCCGGGCTGTGGTGGAGAACGCCCCCACCCCTCCACTTCCCCAGGACGCCGCAGCCGGGAGGCGGCTGCTCCCAGCCTCAGGGCCCCAGAAGCCATAGGGCCAGCCCCAACCCCGCCCTGGAGGCTCCAGTGAGGCAGGGCTGAACCGGGCCAGTCTGGCGAATCCCTGGGCTGCGGGTGCCCCCTGCAGCCGGACAAAGGTGTGACTGGGCAGAGGCCAGGTCTTCCCAGCCTCGGACACCCTGACATGGTGGTTTTCTCTCCCATCACCTCCAGCTGTGGCTGGGAGCTGGGCCAGTCGGCTGCTGCAATTATTGTTGCCTTTTTTTTTCTTTTTTTCTTTTTTTTTTTTTTGAGACAGAGTCTCACTCTGTCCCCCAGACTGGAGTGCAGTGGCCGGATCTCAGCTCACTGCAACCTCCATCTCCCGGGTTCAAGCGATTCTCCTGCCTCAGCCTCCTAAGTAGCTGAGACTACAGGTGCCCACCACTGCTCCTGGCTAATTTTTATATTTTTTACTAGAGATGGGGTTTCACTATGTTGGCCAGGCTGGTCTTGAACTCCTGACCTCAGGTGGCCTCGGCCTCCCAAAGTGCTGGGATGACAGGAATGAGCCACCGCGCCCGGCCTGTTGTTGCCCAGTTGTAAGGAGGAGAGAGATGTCAGGTGTCTGGTCTAAGGTCACAGAGCCAGGTGGTGTCGGGTCCTGAACTCCGCAGATCCTGGCTCCTCCGTCCCGGCCCGTTAGAGCCTCTCCAAACCCTCACCCGGGACAGACACGCGCAGCGTGACAGCTGTAAGCGGCAGGCAAGGGTATTTAATGGGCATCGAGGGTCTTGGCACTCCCACCACCACTCCCACCAGGGGAGCGGCAAAGGGCAGGGCCCAGAAAGGCTTCCGCTCAGGGCTCAGGAGGCGGAATCAGGAGGTGGGTTCAGGACGTGGGTTCAGGAGGTAGATTCAGGAAGTGGGTTCGGGAGGCGGAATCAGGACGTGGGTTCAGGAGGCGGGATCAGGAGGTGGGTTCGGGATGTGGGTTCAGGAGGTGGAGCTCAGGTGCTGGTGTTGTGGGCATCTCCGCGGGTGCACGGGGCAAGAGGAAGGCTGAACCTCGCCTGGGGACTCCTGTGGCAGCAGGGGGGGCACTGGGCCGGTGTGGAGCTAAACACAGAACAGGGGCATGAGCGCCCTCACCAAGACCCCGCCCCACAGCTCGTGCCAGGTCTCCTGCCTCGGGAGGCAAAGGGAGGGGCTGGCACAACAGAATGTGCTGCAGAGGCCCCGGGGCACAGGGGTTGCCCAGCCCCACGGCGGCCTCCTGATCCTCCACCTCCCATCTCCATGTCCCATGGGGCTTCAAGTCAACATTTCCTTTAAATAAAAGAATCTCCCGCCACTCCCACCCCTTGGCCAAATTATAAACCATGAGACTCATCTCAGTCCTAAGAGTGACTGGCCCAAGGCCAATCAGCACATTAGTGGCGTAGTCATCATTCATTTGTCTTTGTGACTCCAGGGACCCCTGGGTATATTCTAGAGGCCTGGGTCCTCCTTTCAACGCCCCTCCAGGGTAGGACCCTCCTCCGCCAAGCTCGGAGCACTCCAGTTTCAGGGTCAGCCCAACCTCAGGGGCCTCCCCCCACACCCTAACGACCTGCAGACACTCCTCTCCCGACACGCACAGACACACAGGCGCACATACGCTTCTTACCTCCTGGGGAGCTGCAGCCTCACCACACCCTGGGGGACCCTCTCCTGGTTGGTAGGTACCCAGAGGTTGGGGCTGGGGGCCAGGGCAGGCTGGGGGGTTGAGAGCAGAGGGGGACATTGGAGGGTGCAGGTTGGGCACGGATGTCCAGTCAGGCCCCACCACTCTCTGCAGCTGGACAGCTTCAGCCATGTACCTGGGGAGCAACAGGCCAGATGCAGGGGCCACTGCCCTCCCTGGTCTGGCTCCCCTGCCCGCCTCAGCTTAGGAAGCACGCAGCCCAGGGCTTGGCTCTACAGGAAGCTGAGGCCTCATCCAGGATGCAGCACCCCTCTACGCCATAACGGGGCAAGAACCCACAGAGCCAAGTAAGTAGGGAGGCCCCAGAGCCCCCAGCGCCCCGGAGAAAACCCCAGAGGAGCAGGCACTGTGAGTGTAAGCGCCCGGGAGCTGTGGAAAGAAGCCGGGGAACCCCCCTCTGCCCCACCCCCAGGGCTCACCAGTTGGGCCTCTGGGTTTTGCCAACTCACTTGGGTCCCAGTGGTGCACAAATTGCTAAATACCAGTTGCTGGCACAGCCCTGGTCGAAGGGGTTGTATCCGTGAAGGTGTCTGCACTGGAGAGGGATGGAGACCGGAAGAAGAGCTCAGAACCAGCAGGAATGGCTGGGCCATCGCCCAGTGGCCCTCCCTGAGCTGGTCAGCTAGCCAGCGCTCAGTCCAGGCAGCAGCAAGCTGGAGGCTGGGAAAATGAGAGCATCCCCCGACCACTGCCCCATCCTCCTCCTCTTGGTCTCCACTGGCCACACGCATCCTCCTGTTACCTCCTTCCAGATACTGAACGTCACTGTCTGGAAGGTCAGTTGAGTGAGGCCCAGTCATATTTCCCTAACCGTGATCACATGGCCCAGGAAAATCTGGGCTAAAAGCCTTGAACACACAATGCGGTAAAGGCCGAGTCCTCCCCTGGGCACTCTTGACCTTGACCAGGTTTTCTCCCTCCTCTCTCCCCTTCACCCACTCACTCTACCCATCAGCCTCACCCCCTCCCGAACTCCCCCTCCTCCCCAGGGCAGGCTGGGCCTCACCTGACTTCAAAAGCCTTCGCTGTCACGTTTTGTCACTGAAAGTGGCCCAGCAGCATCTCTGCCCACCACCAACTCCCCCGTGTCCCATGCCCCCCGCCCCTGCCGCAAAGGCTGAGATTTTCAACACCGTCCTCCACCAAAGGAACCAGGACTCCATGCGAGGACAGCTGGCACTCACTCCAGGAGGAAAACTCTGGATGGCTCCAGAATGCTCACTGTCGCCACTCACTGTCACCACAGGGCAACACGCATCCTCGCACTCTCTGAGATTCTGCCGACTTTAAGGTATTTAAAGCACGTAAAAGCAGCGTATTGGCTGGGTGAGATGGCTCACGCCTATAATCCCTGCACTTTGGGAGACCGAGGCAGATGGATCACTTGAGGTCAGGAGTTGGAGACCATCCTGGCTAACACGGTGAAACCCCGTCTCTACTAAAAATACAAAAAATTAGCCGGGCGAGGTGGCGGACGCCTGTAATCCCAGCCACTGGGGAGGCTGAGGCAGGAGAATCGCTTGAACCCGGGAGGTGGAGTTTGCAGTGAGCCAAGATCATGCCACTGCACTCCAGCCTGGGAGGCAGAGTGACACTCCAGTTCAAAAAAAAAAAAAATAAAAAATAAAAAAGAAACTGGTATTGTAGTAGTCATTTAGAAGACTTTAATTAAATGTATGGAATTTTGGCCAGGCATGGTAATTCACACCTGTAATCCCAGCGTTTTGGGAGGTGGAGAAAGGAGGATCTCTTGAGCCCAGGAGTTCAAGACCGACCTGAGCAACATAGTGAGACTTTCATCTCTAAAAAAATAAAAACAGTTAGGTGGCTGTGGCATGTGCACCTCTAGTCACGGGTGCACTGGGAGCTGGGATGAAGGACCCCTTGAGCCTAGGAGTTCGAGGTTGCAGTGAGCTGTGATTATGCCACTGCACTCCAGCCTGAATGACAGAGTGGGACCCTGTCTCTAGGAAAACTAAAAATATATTGACAGAATTTTAAAATTTGTGTATATATATATATATGTTTTGTTGTTGTTGTTGTTGTTGTTGTTGTTTTTTGAGACAGTCTCGCCCTGTCGCCCAGGCTGGAGTGCAGTGGCGCGATCTCGGCTCATTGCAAGCTCCGCCTCCCAGGCTCACGCCATTCTCCTGCCTCAGCCTCCCCAGTAGCTGAGACTACAGGCGCCCACCACCACGCCCGGCTAATTTTTATATTTTTAGTGGAGATGGGGTTTCACCGTGTTAGTCAGGATAGTCTCGATCTCCCAATCTCGTGATCCGCCTGCCTCGGCCTCCCAAAGTGCTGGGATTACAGGCGTGAGCCACCGCGCCTGGCCTTTTTTTGTTTTGCTTTGTTTTGTTTTTGTTTGTTTGTTTTGAGATGCAGTTTTGCTCCTGTTGCCCAGACTGGAGGGCAATGGTGCGATCTCGGCTCACTGCAAGCTCCACCTTCCAGGTTCAAGTGATTCTCCTTCCTCAGTCTCACAAGTAGCTGGGATTACAGACACCTGTCACCACACCCGGCTAATTTTGGTATTTTTAGTAGAGACAGGGTTTCACCATGTTGGCCAGGTTGCTCTCAAACTCCTGACCTCAGGTGATCCGCCTGCCTCAGTGAGACAGTCTGGCTCTGTTGCCCAGGCTGGAGTGGAGGGATCATAGGTCCTTGCAAACTCAAACTCCTGGGCTCAAGGGATCCTCCCACCTCTATCTCCCAAGTAGCTGAGACTACAGGCATGCATGACTACGCCCAGCCAATTTTTAATTTTTTTGTAGGAATGGGGTCTGGCTATGTTGCCCAGGCTGGTCTTGAACTCCTGGCCTCAAGAGATCTTCCCACCTCAGCCTTTCAAAGGGCTGGGATTACAGGTGTGAGTCACTGTACCCGACATTAGGGAAATAAATTTTGATTAGATGTATATAAGGCATAGAAAATGTTGATTGTATATGAGGCATAGAAAAAAGTTGATTGTATATGAGGCATAGAAAAATGCTTAAAGGAATGATGATCTTTAATAAATTCGTAAGACTGACCAATACTTTTTTTTTTTTTTTTTGAGACAGAGTCTCACTCTGTCACCCAGGCTGGAGTACGGTGGCACGATCTTGGCTCACTGCAACCTCCACCTCCCAGGTTCAAGCGATTTTCCTGCCTCAGCCTCCCGAGTAGCTGGGATTATAGGCGCCCACCACCACGCCCGGCTAATTTTTGTATTTTTAGTAGAGATGGGGTTTCACTGTTGTCGGCCAGGCTGGTCTCGAACTCCTGACCTTGTGACCCACCTGCCTCGGCCTCCCAAAGTGCTGGGATTACAACCGTGAACCACCGTGCCCAGCTAAGACTGACCAATACATTTGTACCTGCCTCTCCCACGAAAGATGCTTTCAGATATGAATGAAACCAACAGCTCTTGGCTGGGCGCAGTGGCTCACACCTGTAATCCCAGCACTTTGGGAGGCCGAGGCGGGTGGATCACTTGAGGCCAGGAGTTCGAGACCAGCCTGGCCAACATGGCAAAACCCCGTCTACTAAAAATGCAAAACTTAGTCGGGCATAGTGGCAGGTGCCTGAAATCCCAACTACTTGGGAGGCTGAGGCATGATAATTGCTTGAACCTAGGAGGTGGAGGTTGCAGTGAGCCGAGATCACGCCACTGCACTCCAGCCTGGGCGACAGAGTGAGACTCTGTCTCAAAAAATATAAAAAGGAAGAAACCAACAGCTCTGAAGCACTCAGCCCCCCTCACTGTCTCCACACCCGGGGCTCCTGCTCCGATTCTGTGTCTAAAACTGCCTGACACTCCGCAGGACCAAAGCCAGAGTGGGCTGCTTCTCGCTCCATCTCCCACCCAACTCCCCTCGCCTCATTCCCCGCCAGGGATCAAGGCTTCCGGCTTCTCTCTCTGTCTCTGCGTCTCTCCCAAAGTGTTATGGATTCTTTTGGTGGTTGGTTCGCTCACTGTTTCAGAAACATTTGGGGTCCTTAAAAATGTTTCAGGGGCTGGGAGTGGCGGCTCATGCCTGTAATCCCAGCACTTTGGATCATTTGAGGTCACAAGTTCAAGACCAGCCTGGCCAACATAGTGAAATCCCGTCTCTACTAAAAATACAAAAATTTTTAGTAGGGTGTGGTGCTGCACGCCTGTAGTTTCAGCTGCTTGGGAGGCTGAGGCAGGAGAATTGCTTGAACCCAGGAGGCGGAGGCTGCAGTGAGCCGAGATGGTGCCATTGCACTCCAGCCGGGACAACAGTGTGAGAGTCAGTCTCAAAAAAAGAAAGAAAAAAGAAAAGTTCCAGGGGCTGGTCTGAAAGCAGTGGTTTATCTCGCCTTTTCAGTAAGTTACAGATCCAATTCCTTGTTCTACTCTTTCCTCGCTGCTCACTACTGCCCTTGTCGTCAAGAAAAAAAAAAAAAAAAAGAAAGTTCCAGGCACTGTGCTGGGAACTGCACACGACATAAACTGGACCAGCCTCAGCCCTCAGGGTGGCGAGGGCACCGCGCGGAGGAGCAGGAACCCAGGCGCCGCCCAGGAGGCCAGAGGCTGAGCCCTGCGGGCCGGGGACAGGCCGCTTCCCGTGCGCTTCCCGTGCAGTTTCAGAAGCTGCTGTGTGCGGTCTGGAGAGAGGCTTCTGAGGCCTGACCACCGGCTTTGGCCGCCGGGTGAGAGCAGGGTCAGTGTGACAGTGAGGACAGCGGCCCGCTGAAGCCGGCCTGGGACAGGGGAGAGTGGAGCACGTGAGCACTGCCAGCTCTGTCAGGAGACTGGGCTGCGGGAGAGCAGCATGGAGCAGGGGGAGGGGAGGCTGGTGATGTTAAGTGAGGGTTTTGCTTTGCTTTTAAGATGAGAGACAGGAGCATGTGTAAATGGTGATGAAAATGAATGGTGCCAGGAGCAGTGGCTCACGCCTGTAATCCCAGCACTTAGGGAGGCCGAGGCGGGTGGATCACCTGAGGTCAGGAGTTCAAGACCAGCCTGGCCAACGTGGTGAAACCCCGTCTCTACTAAAAATACAAAAAATTAGCCAGGCGTGGTGGCTCATGGCTCATGCCTGTAATCCCAGCACTTTGAGAGGCCGGCCATGGTGTAACTCCAGCTACTCGGGAGGCCAAGATCATGCCACTACACTCCAGCCTGAGTGACAGAGAGATGCTCTGTCAAAAAAAAGAAAGAAAGAAGAAAAGAAAGAAAGAAAAGAAAGAGAAGGAAAGAAAGAGAGAGAGAGAGAGAAAGAAAGAAAGAAATTGAATGGTATTAATAGTAGCGACATCTGGAGCAGTCACTTGTACCAGCTGCTACTCTGTGTCTTGAACTCACCCATGCTGCCCATTTTACAGATGGGGAAAGTGGATGCCTAGGTGGCCAAGCAATATTCCCAGGATCTCCCTGCTGGTATGCTGTGGAGTTGTGATGTGAACATGTGTGAACTGGATCCAGAGACCTTGCTATCAACCACAGGCAGAGTTGCAACCCGGGGATGGAGGAAGAAGGGAATGAGATTTGGGGCATGTGAAAAAGGCCTGAGGTGGGTGCTGCGGGCCGCAGGAAGGAGCCCCGCCTGGTGAATCGCAGGCCACGTTAAGGTCCCTGGAGGCTGGAGAGCCTGGGGACCTGCAGTCTTAGCTACTTGGGAGGCTGAGGTGGGAGGATCACTTGAATCTGGGAGGTGGAGGTTGCAGTGAGCCAAGATCGAGCCACTGCACTCCATCCTGGGTGACAGAGTGACATTCCGTCTCAAACGAACAAACAAAAAAACCACATTCAATTACCATATGACCCCTTTAAGTATTTACCCCAAAGAAATGAAAACTTACGTTCACATGCCTGTACACCAGTGTTTATAGCAGCTTTATTTATTATAATCTCCCAAACTAGAAATAATACAAACATCTTCAGTTGGTAAATGGATAATCTATTGAACATCCACACAATGCAATACCGTACAGCAATCAAAAGGAATAAACGACTGATATGAGCAACAACGTGAATGAATCTCGAATGTATGTGCTGAGTGAAAGAAGCCAGACTCACAAGCCAACAATTCCATTTATTCTGGAAAAGGAAAAATGATAAGGACAGAAGACAGATCAGTGGTTGCCAAGAGCTGCAGGTAGGGGGAGAAATCGACTACAAAAGACCATGATCTCTGATTTTCTGGTGTGATGGACCTGTCCTAAATATTGATTACGGTGGTGATCTCTGATTTTCTGGGGTGATGGACCTGTCCTAAATATTGATTATGGTGGTGGCTGCAGGACTGTATCCATTTGTCAGAACTCATAGCTGTACACTAGAAAAGGGTATTACATAGGTAGATTATTGTTCAATAAAATACTTTTTGTTTTGGTTTGGTTTTTGTTCATTTGTTTGTTTGTTTGTTTTGAGACAGAGTCTGGTTCTGTCTCCCAGGCTGGAGTGCAGTGGCATAATCTCAGCTCACTGCAACTTCTGCCTCCCGGGTTCAAGAGATTCTCTGCCTCTGCCTCCAAGTAGGTGGGATTACAGGCACAAGCCACCACGCCCGCTTAATTTTTGCATTTTTTGTAGAGACGGTTTCACCATGTTGGCCAGGCTGGTCTCGAACTCCTGGCCTGGCCTCAAGTGATCCACCCACCTTGGCCTCCCAAAGTACTGGGATTGCAGGTATGAGCCACGCACCCGTCCAATAAACTTGGCTTTTAAGAAATCCTACCCTGGCTCTTGTACCATGATTTCATCATCAAGCCTAAATTCACCTGACTTTCTGGGGGGTTTTTGTTTGTTTGTTTTTGTTTTTTTTGAGACAGTCTCGATCTGTCACGTAGGCTGGAGTGCAATAGCACAATCTCGGCTCACTGCAACTTCTGCTTCCCAGGTTCAAGCGATTCTTGTGCCTCAGCCCCCTGAGTAGCTGGGACTACAGGCATGCCCCACCACACCTGGCTAATGTTTGTATTTTTAGTGGAGACAGGGTTTCGCCATGTTGGCCAGGCTGGTCTCGAACTCCCAACCTCAGGTCATCTGCCCACCTCGGCCTCCCAAAGTGTTGGGATTACAGGCATAAGCCACCGCACCCAGCCTGGGCTTTTTTTTTTAAGACAGGGTCTTTCTCTATTGCCCAGGCTAGAGTGCAGCGGTGCAATCACAGCTCGCTGACTGCAGCCTCCATCTCCTGGGCTCAAGCCATCCTCCCACTTCAGCCTCTGGAGTAGCTGGGACTATAGGCATATGCCATCACGCCTGGATAATTTTAAAATTTTTTGTAGAGATGAAGTTTCGTTATGTTGCCCAGGCTGGTTTCAAACTCCTGGGTTCAAGTGATCCTCCTGCCTCAGTCTCCCAAAGCGCTGGGATTACAGACATGAGCCACGGGGCCCAGCCTGGACCTTTCTAATGGGGCCAAAGGAAGCAGTTGACTCGGTTGCCCACACCACCTTCTGCCCAATTAGAATTGTTTCCTCTCCATCCTACCAACGTTCCACAGACTTCAGGCTTCCCTGAGTTTTTGCAAAGGTGTGCCCCTCACCTGCAATGCCCTCCGCTCTGTCTTCTGTCTCTCCTGAACCCCTAAGCTGCACGTCCTACCCTACCATGGGGTCCTCCCCGAACCCTCAGTGCCTGAGTCTGCGCCACACAGCTCAGGACCGGCCCTCTCCGAGTGTTCGTGGGCCTCTGGTGGGTGTTACTCCCATTTCAGGTTCCTCATCAACACAGTGTGGAACGTAGCCTCACTCCCCTCTATTCCCATCGCTCAAACAATCCAAACCGCCTAGCACACAGTAGGCTCCCAGGAGGGGCAATGACCACCGAGCTCGCGGAGGAGGCGAGATTGGAGCCTCTTAAGAGCTGGGTCTAGAGGGAGCTAACGAGGCGCCATCGGGGGTGGGGGTCGGGCTACCAGGCCAAGGGCAGTGGAGAAAGCGCGGGAAGCGCGGAGGTCCCGGAGGTGCCAGCTGACTCCCCACGGCCCCGCGTACCTTGGCCTTGTAGGTGCGGTCGGCCGAGCTCACGGACACGGCCTGGGTCAGCAGCAGGATGGACAGCGGCACCAGGAAGCCCGCGGCGGGCACAGCCACCACGATGCTGCCCGGGTTAAGGATCGGAGCTGCGGGACCCCCCACGCTTGGCCCCGCCCCTCGGCCCGACTCCGCCCCGAGCCCCGCCCCCGGACGCCCACCCACCCACCCAGTCCCCTGGTTCCACCCTCGTCCCGCCCACCCCGCGAAAGCCCGACTCCGCCCCGCTGTCCCCGCCCGTCCAGATCTGCGGTCCGCCTTGAGCACCCGCCCATGACCCCGCCAGATTCCTTTTTCTTTCTCTTCTTTTCTTTTCTTCTTTTGAGGCACAATCACAGCTCACTGCAGCCTCGACCTCCCTCCCCGGTTCAAGCGATCCTCCCGCCTCGGCCTCCCGAGCAGCCGGGACTATAGGCACGTGCCACCACGCTCGGCTACTTTTTCTGTTTGTTTGTAGAGACGGGGTCTGCGTCGCCCAGGCTGGTCTGGGACACGGGCTGACGCGATCCTCCCGCCTCGGCCTCCCAAAGTGCCGGAACTACAGGCGTGAGCCGCCGCGCCCCACCCGCTGGAGGCTTAACGCCCCGCCCCTTCTCCTAGCCCCGCCCATCCCCGGCCCCACCCACCTCACCTCGTCCCGGACTGGTCCTCCCAGGCGGCTTCTCCCTCTGGCCCCGCCCCCATAGCCCCGCCCTCCTTGGCTGTCCCCGCCTCCTCCCTCTCCTTCCCCACGTGGGCGGATACGCCACGGCCTTGTCCGTGGAGAAGGGTAGGTGGGTCGTGCGCACCAGGAAGATGAGACAGGTGACCAGCAGGGCGCCTGAGTAGAGGCACAGGGACAGGACGAGCAGCATGAAGAAGCGGAAGTTGCGGTGACCGATGCAGTTGTTGACCCACTTGCAGTGGTGGTCAAAGTCCTGGGCGACAGGGAGAGGGCCAGGCTTGAGGACTTCCCCTCCGGCCCAACTTCCATCACCCCAAATCCCGAGGCCTTCCCCCTGCCCTCTAGGCCACCTGCCCTTGGCCCATGCACTGGCTTCCACCTGCAGGGAGAAACTGGGCCACAGAATGCCTCGTGCTGGCATTTCCCTCGTTAGAGCACAGTTGGGTCTCTGTGGTAGAAAAGTCACCTGTCGGAAGACCTTTAGAGAAAAGGCTGGCCTGGCCTTCTGTGAGACGCACCCTGCTGGAACTTTGGGCAGAACGGAAACCAGCTCTGGGCCTCCACTTTCTCATCCATTCCATGAAGATGACAGTAACACCCTGGCCCAGCCAGCCTCCTGCACTTGGAAACCTGTGCAGGCCGTGCTCACGAGGGGGACGGTCACTCAGAGCCGGTAGACCCTCCACCTTGGACACCCAGGCGAGGACAGGCAAGGCCTTCCAGACCAGGCGGGCAGCCAGCCTGAGGGGCTTGGGTATCTCATGTTAGCAAGCCCAGGGGTGGGACAGAGGGCTGCCTCTCCTCCCCTGGCCTGACCCAGCCCAGGACAGATGTGGATGGCCTGTACATGTCAGCACCTCTGCAGGCAATGGGCAGCCTCCCAGGACAGGTGCAGGCGGGAAGCACATGAGTGACCAAGCGTGGCTGGGAGGTACTGTCACCCTTGGCCGTTAGCGGTCCTGAAAGGCAGCTTCACGCCCAGCCCCAGCCCCTGTATGAGGGAGGCTCCTGGTCCCAGCCAGATGTGGGGCGACGGCTGGTGGACAGGTAGAGGGGCTCTCACCTCCACACAGATGTTGCACCAGGGGCAGTGGTAGGTCCGGGGCGGGCGGTGGAAGCAGCACTGTGGGCACCACTGCAGGCGGAAGGCCCCGTGGTTCACCCACACCACGTGCACTGTCAAGGGGCCCTGCTCAGCGGAGCCTGGCGTGGGAAGAGGATGGGGCACAGCAGAAGGCCCTGCGGTCACTCCGAGGCATCACGGGGCACGAGGAAGGGTGGGGACGAGGTGGGCAGGGGAACCCCTGCCCCTGAGCAAGCTGTCCAAGCTCAGAGAGGATGGCAAAGGGAAGACGGGTTTCCAGCCAGGAGAGTTTTGTATGAAACTCAGGCGTTTGGAACAGTCAGTGCTGCTCTAAGTGGCATTGTGTAGTGAAGGGAGGAAGTACAAACAGTGGTTTGGAAGAGCCCACTGACTTCTGGCCCTGGCCTGCCCAGTCCTCGCATCTGAGGCAACTGGGAAAACGCAACAATTCTCTTTTTCTACACCGTGGTGGCCTAAGAAGTGAGGTAGGGCCAGGCACAGTGGCTCACACCTGTAATCCCAGCACTTTGGGAGGCCGAGGTGGGCTGTTCACGAGGTCAGGAGTTTGAGACCAGCCTGGCCAATATGGTGAAACCCCCGTCTCTACTAAAATTACAAAAAATTAGCTGGGCGTGGTAGCATGCTCCTGTAATCCCAGCTACTCGGGAGGCTGAGGCAGAAGAATCGCTTGAACCTGAGAGGCAGAGGTTGCAGTGAGCTGAGATCGCGCCACTGCACTCCAGCCTGGGCAGCAGAGCGAGACTCTAGCTCAAACAAAAAGAAAAGGAAAGACAGAAAGAAAGAAGAAAGGAAGGGGAGGGGAGGGGAGGGAAGGGAAGGGAAGGGAAGGGAAGGGAAGGGAAGGAGCTAGGGCCACAGTAATGAAGACGTGGGGTGAAGGGGTCCAGAGGCTGGAGGAGGGGCGGTAGGAAGAGCAGTTTAGGAATCCCCTGCAGGTTCCCAGCCCTTGGGGTGCCACCTCCTTTTCCCAGGGCGCTGATGCCTCACCTTGATGTAAGATGCCAGGGTCTGAGAAGTTGAGTGAAACGAGACTGAAGAAGGTGAGAGCAAAGAGGGGGCCTGTGATGACGGGAAAGACCCACTCCCCGTTCTGAGCCAGCCACCTGCAACTGAGACCAGAGGCAGGCTCGGTCCCGAGCAGGGGCAGCCCAGCCACCTGCAACTGAGACCAGAGGCAGGCTCGGTCCCGAGCAGGGGCAGCCCAAAGCCCCCCACCCAGGGCCTGGCTTACTCAGGTCAGGACCCACAGACCTTAAAGCCAGATCTAAAAATCCAGGCTCCAAATACCCAGGCAGACTCATAATGGCTCCACCAAATGTCACCAGCACGACCAGCCACCCAAAGCTCCCAAAATGCACAGGCACCCTTGACCTCTGTGCCTTAGCACATCGGTTCCCTAGACCAGAATATCCCCCTTTCTCTGATTCTCCCCCACCGTCTTCTGCACTCCCCTGCCTCCATCCTATCATATTCTGTTTCCCTGGCTGTCTCTTTGTAGGAAACCTAACGCCTTGCCTGGGAAACTCACGGGAATGCGAAGAAGAGGCCACTGAAAAAGACCAGCAGCACCACATTGAAGGCAGCAAACAGGCTGGAGAGGACCCAGGGACGTGGGACCAGAGGCAGGGGATAGAGCTCCTTCACCTGGGGCGTGGCATCCATTAAGAGTGTCATGGTTGGGCCTCCTGCGCCTCCAGGGGAGGTCAGAGCCACCAGGCTTCCTCCCCCAGCCCAGCTTCCAGAGCTCCATGGCCACAGCGGCCTCAGAGCCACAGCCCAGGATGAAAGGAAAGAAGCTCCAGTGTGACATCACAGAGGCTGGGGGCCTTCAGCAGAACTGTCTGCGGTTTTCTGTGGCTGCCTCCGGTGACAGGCACTTCCAACAGCAAACCCCACCCCTACACGTGCTGGGGAACCGAGAGGCCCTGCCCCTGACAGGCTGATGTTTTTGGAGAAAATATGACCTTGGAGAAACACATAGGAAGAAAGTTGGTCATTTTCAGCCGGGCGTTGTAATCCTTGTAATCCCAGCACTTTGGGAGGCCGAGGCGGGTGGATCACTTGAGGTCAGGAGTTCGAGACCAGCCTGGCCAACATGGTGAAACTCCGTCTCTACTAAAAATAGAAAACTAGCCAGGAGTGGTGATGCCCGCCTGTAGTCCCAGCTACTCGGGAGGCTGAGGCAGGAGAATCACTTGAACCTAGAAGGTGGACGTTGCAGTGAGCCAAGATCGTGCCATTGCACTCCAGCTTGGGCGACAGAGTCAACTCCATCTCAAATAAAAAAAAAAAAAAAGAAAAGAAAGAAAGAAAGTTGCTAGGTTTTTTTGTTGGGTTCTTTTTTGTTTGTTTTGTTTTGGTTGTTTTTGAGACACAGTTTCACTCTTGTTGCCCAGGCTGGAGTGCAGTGGCGCGATCTCAGCTCACCGCAACCTCTGCCTCCTGTGTTCAAGCGATTCTCCTGCCTCAGCCTCCCGAGTAGCTGGGATTATAGGCATGCGCCACCATGCCTGGCTAATTTTGTATTTTGTGGTAGAGACGGGGTTTGTCATGTTGGTCAGGCTGGTCTCGAACTCCTGACCTCAGGTGATCCACCCGCCTCGGCCTCCCAAAGTGCTGGGATTACAGGCGTGAGCCGTATCAAACTTCTTTTATAAAAGGCCTCAAAAAGAAGAAACTGAGGCAGACATTTAAAAATAAATAGGCATTCATTCACTCCAAGAAAAGTAACAAGCAAGGCAAAAGTTCAAAAGAAAACGAGTTTCCCTCTGCCAAGCACGCTCACTTCAAGCACAGTTATAAGAGAACGCTGTCCAGAAAGCCAAGGCCGAAAAAATACGCTGCAGACACCCGTCCCCTCCAGACCAAAGCTGAAGAAGAAAAAAGAAAGACAAATTCTTTTACTGTCACTCCTTTCCCAGGTTACTTAAGCATGATTATGTTTTACAAATGTCTGGATTTAGCCAGTTCTTGTTTTTCTTTCAGTGCAGCTACAAAGCCACCGGCTATGCGAGGCCACAAGTGATGCTATAGATTATGTGACCTAGCATATGATTAACCACCTTTATTTTATTTATCGTAAGTCTGCTTGTAAAATCCCTGCTCTGTCTTTGTTTACTGTTCAGCTTCTTAGATGCGAATCCACTAAGCCAGTGCGTACCTAAAATAAACAATCCTCTTCTTCTCCATATCAGCCTTGCCAGTCCTCAGTTTCCTGCAACATCTCTACTAAAAATACAAAAATTAGCCAGGCGAGCTGGCAGGCACCTGTAATCCCAGCTACTCGGGAGGCTGAGGCACGAGAATCGCTTGAACCTGGGAGGTGGAGGTTGCAGTGAGATCTCACCATTGCACTCCAGCCTAGGAAACAAGAGCGAAACTCCGTCTCAAAAACACAAAAAAAGAAAAGATTATGCGAAATGGAAGAAGCTCAGCACGAAAAGCCACATATTGTTCCACTTACATGAAATATCCAGAGTCGCCAAATCCATTGAGATCAAAAGCAGATTTGCAGCTGCCAGGGTGTGGGAGGAGGGGGAACTGGAAGATACGAGGGTGGTTGGTGGTGGTTGTTGTTGTCTTGAGACTGAGTCTCACTCTGTCACCCAGGCTGGAGTGCAGTGGCACCATCTTAGCTCACTGCAACCTCTGCCTCCCAGGTTCAAGCAATTCTCTTGCCTCAGCCTCCTGAGTAACTGGGATTACAGGCACCCGCCACCATGCCCAGCTATTTTTTTTTTTTTTTTTTTTTGTATTTTTAGTAGAGATGGGGTTTTGCCAGATTGGCCAGCCTGGTCTCGAACTCCTGACCTCAGGTGATCCACCCACCTCAGCCTCCCAAAGTGCTGGGATTACAGCTGTGAGCCACTGCACTCGGCCTAATTTTTGTATTTTTAAGAGATGGAGTTTCGCCACGTTGGTCAGGCTGGTCTCGAATTCCTGACCTTAAGTGAGCCACCTGCCTTGGCCTCCCAAAGTGCTGGGACTACAGGTGTGAGCCACTGCACCCAGCCTCTTTTTTGATTTTTCAAAACTGACCCTCACATTAAGGAAACCAAAACTTAAGTGATAACTGAAGTGAGCCTGTTACTGACCACAGGTTCTTTAGGTTCCAATAAAAATTGGCACGAGGCCAAGCAAATTTCCCAGATGAGGCTTTATTAGGGGCTTTCGTTCCACCCCGGGGGAGACAGCACTGCAGGCAGAGTTCTCCGGCTGGCCCCCCAGAGGAGCGCATTGTGGTGTCTTGGGCCTGAGGAGGGCGACATGGGTAATTCAGGAGGTAGGTGAGCGTTCCTGCAGGAGTGGCGTGCAGAATGCACAGGGATAAGGAGTCGCGGTAACACGTACATCGCAGGATCAGAACACGACGAGCAAGCCTCTCCCTGGCAGAGGCTTTTGTTCTTGTTTTTGTTTTTTTTCTGTCGCCCAGGCTGGAGTCCAGTGGCACCATCTCGGCTCACTGCAACCTCCGCTTCCCAGGTTCAAGCGATTCTCCTGCCTCAGCCTCCCGAGTAGCTGGGATTACAGGCGCCTGCCACCACACCCAGCTAATGTTTGTATTTTTAGTATATACGGAGTTTCACCTTGTTGGCCAGGCTGGTCTCAAATGCCTGACCTCAGGTGATCCATCCGCTTCGGCCTCCCAAAGTGCTGGGATTACAGGTGTGAGCTCCCACGCCGGGACAGAGATTTTGGTCTTGTAATGAGGCCAAGGGTAAAGATGGTCGTTCTTCTGGTTTTGTGCACACAGAGGCAATGGGGTTCACTCCCTGAAGCATAAGATTTAAAGCGGGATGCTGCCTATCTGCATTTTTTCAAGGTCCTGTGATCAGTGGATACGGCATTTTGCAAAAGATTTATAGTGAAATGCTGCTTATCTTAATTTTTTCACTGTCCTGTGATGAGCAGGTAAGAAAAAAAAGAAAGAAAAAGGGTGGGGGGAGGAACGCACTAGTGGGGTTGGGAGCCAAGTCCGTCCTCTGTCTCAGTAAGTGTCAGATGATGCTCTCATATAATTTCATGGGGAAAAAATAGGCCAAAGAAGGGGAAATCAGAAGGATTTATTCTTCATGGTTCTAAAAAATCAGTTTCTGACAGCTGGCAGGCCTCAACTGCCAAGAGAAGACCCTGGCGCCACAGCTCGTCCTCTCTGACCAAGCCTTAGCTGGGGACGGGCCGGCCTCCAGGCAGGGCCTCCCACTGGTTGGATCCTGGGCCACACTGTACAGAAGACAGCCCCCTGGAGACCTTGGGTGAGGCAGAAGCCCCCTCCCCTCACGGACGCCCTGCCGGTCTCTCCTGGGGTGCCCGGCGGGGAAGCACTAGTCTCAGTCCAACCTCCGTCCCTCTGGCTCCCTCCTGCCCTTCCACCTTTCCCGCCATTCCCCACTGTGTCCTGAAGTTGAAGTTTCTAAGAACATCCCCAGCGCCCTGTTGTCAGCTCTGGGAAGTCTAAAGTTCAGGGCTTTGGGTAATTAAACCCAAGGCCTCCAGTGGGCTCAGGGTAAATGACCTGGCGAACGTTCCTGGAGAGATGCTGGGAGGAAGCTGAGTCAGTCCGTGTCTTTGTCAGGGTGGGGCTGAGGCCAGTGACCCTCTGGGGGTCAGGGACCTTGGCGGCCTCTTCCTTCCCTGATCTCCACCTTAGAGGCAGCTGGCCCCTGAGACGCCGGCCTCACGACATTGTCCTGTCCCAGGAACTGGACTTTGGGAGGAGGAGAAACTGGAGGAGGACCCAGCTTGACTCTTGGGAGAGACTTTGAGGCGTTTGGGGACAGGAGTGGGGAGTCCTCCGGGTACCCCCTCAGGGACCGCTTCCCTGCTTGTATGGCCTCACCAGCCTGGCACAGGGAGCCCCTTCTCCCTTCCCAGAATTGACACTCTGCACCCTCCTCTGGGCCCTCTTCTCACTTCCTACTATCACCACCAGGCCCCAACACAGCCCCTCCCCCAGACCCTTTTGGCCGCTCTCCACACCCCATGGCTTTCTGTCCAACCTGGTTTCTTAACCTCTCTGGACCTCAGCCTCCTTATCTGTAAAATGGGAATAAGGATACTACTTCCCTTGTAATGCAGTGGTAAAGTCTAAATGAGTGAAGGAACACACTGCGTGTCCTGCGGCCCCTGGCACCCCAGACATGCTGACGGATGCTGGCTGCTGCTGCTCTGGGTTTATGCTTTCATCAATATGCAACCAAATTCTTTTTTTGGGGGTAGTCTCGCTCTGTCGCCAGACTGGAGTGCAGTGACGGATCTCAGCTGCACAAAAGCTCTGCTTGCACTCCCGGGTTCTTCTCCTGCCTCCAGCCTCGAGTAGCTGGGACTACAGGCTACCACCTAAGCCATTCTAGTTTTACACAGCCATTTTTAGTAGAGGCGGGGTTTCACCCGGGTTAGCCAGGATGGTCTCGATCTCTGATCCTGCGTGATCCGCCCGCCGGCCTCCCAAAGTGCTGGGATTACAGGCTTGAGCCACCGCGCCCGGCTATGCAACCAAATTCTAAGGAACCCTTTGTATGTGTCAGCTTCGGTGCCAGGAACCTAGAGGTACCAGCGTACCACAGTACAAGATGCTGTGTCTGCCTTCAAAGAGATTTCAATCTGTTTGGAGAGAGAGAAGAGGGAAGCTATCAACCAATAAAATTGTTTGCAAGCCTATAATTCAGCAGGTTTTCAAGACCTGTCAAAATGCCCAGCAATCTCACTCTGCAACTCTGACTCCCAGGCACAGCCTCCCCTCGGCTGCATCTCCCGGCCCCGCGTGCGGCTGGCTGAGCCCATCGTCCCGATGTGATGAACTGGGGTGTGGGAACCCACACCGGCCTCATCTGGCTTTTCCAGCCTGTCCTCCCTTCCGCACATCAGGCGGACGGCGCCAAACACAGCCGAGGACTCAGCCTGAGTCTCCCCACTGCGGAGCCGGAGCCTGAGTTCCAGCAGGTTCTCCAGGGGCATCTGACCGGGGAGCACCGCGGTGAGGAGTCAGGACGTCGTCCCCGCCCCCACCCGGGGCAGGAGCTCTGTGGCGAGCCCACCCCACCCCAGAGCGTTCCTGGAAGGGCAGGGTGGACTCCACAAAACTCCTATAGGATGGGCCGGGCCAGGGGCAAGGGGTGGCCAAAGGCGCCTGTCCAGGAGGTGGGAGGGACCAGCCTGGGGGCAGGGATGAGTCAGGCACAGGGAACCTCGCCAGCCTCGAGGATCAAATTCCTCCAGGGTGAACTCTGAGATAGAAAAGTTGGCCCAGGAAGCTCAAGGAGGGACAGCGGCAGAGGGGAAGACTCTGGAACTCCGCTGGCCCCCGCCCGGCCCCGGGCCCACACCTGCCGCCCCGCCTGCCCGTCTCCCCCGCGGTGCCTGCGGGATTGCTGGAGAGAAAGCGGCATGGAGCCGTGCAGGACCCAGATAAAGCTTGACCCCAGGTAAGTGAGGGCGGCGGGCCCTGGGCCAGTTGCTAGGCAGCGGCGGCGCCTGTCCCCCTCCTGTCCTCTCTCCCTCCCAGAGCCCTTTGGCTGCCGCACTCAGAATGAGACAGGACTCAAAATGGTCTGGCTGTTCCTAGGTCCTCAGGGACAACGTGGGTTTGGGCCAGGGTGTGACACTTCAGGGCCTTGGCCTTGCCCCCCACCGTGGGGAGAGAAAGATCCCAGAGCAGGGGCTGTGGAGGGCATTCCCAGAGGAAGTGGCAGCGCCCCTCAGTAGCAGGGGGCCGTCCCTCTGCAAGGACTCACCCTTCCTCTGGGATCCTGCTCTTCCTCTCTGGTCAGTGGTCAGTCCCTGGGCTGCAGCCCGACCAGCATGGAGAGAATCCACGGTGGGCTCTTCAGGCACTGCAGCCAGGCACGCCCCAGCTGGGTGGCAGCTTGTCTTACTCCCCTGCCTGGGCCAGTTCTCCACTCCCTCTAAGAAAACGGCCCTGAGGCCGGGCACCTGTAATCCCAGCACTTTGGGAGGCTGAGGCAGGAGTCCAGGAGTTCAGGCCCAGTTCCAGTTTGAGTCCAGGAGTTCGAGACTAGTGTCTGAGCAACATGGCGAAATCCTGTCTCTACCAAAAATATACAAAATTAGTTGGGTGTGGTGGCGTGCACCTGTAGTCCCAGCTTCCTCCCTGGGGACGGGGGCTGAATAGATCACTTGAGCCCGGGAGGTCAAGGCTGCTTGTGGGAGCCAAGACACCACTGCACTCCAGCCTGGGCAACAGAGCAAGACCCTGTCTCAAAAAGAAAAAAAAAGAAAAGAAGGAAGGAAGGAAGGAAAGGAGGGAGGGAGGGAGGGAGGGAAGAGAGAGAGAAAGAGACCCTGAGGGCAACAGACAAAGTCCTGTGCTCAGGAGTGGTTGAGGGTCCAGCATGCAGCCCTCCCCCTTCCCCCAGCCCCCACGGTTCTGAGCACAGGCTGGTGTCTCGCCAGATACACAGCAGATCTTCTGGAGGTGCTGAAGACCAATTACGGCATCCCCTCCGCCTGCTTCTCCCATCCACCCACAGCAGCCCAGCTCCTGAGAGGTGAGTGGGGACCCTCGCCAGAGGGAACTGAGAGGAGGGAAACCAGGATTGCTGAGTGGAGCTGGGGAGAGGCGGCCCTGAGCTGGTCCACCTGGGCAGCTGGGAAGAATAACTGGCCCGCTGTCGTCATCGTGGTTAAGGCCTTGGAGAAGGGCAATGCCTCAAGGAGTCAGGGGTCAAAAGGGCAGCACGAGAGCCTGGCTCTGGAGAGCAACCCTCATGTTGGGCCTCCACAAACCTGGCCCCAAAGCTCATTCACACTGGGGCACTGCGACCTGGGGCGCTTTTTCAGACCCCAGCGCCATCTGGGGACTCCAGGTGGTGCCCAAGTGGTCCAGGCCCCATCGGGTCTCCTGGAGGCCTGCACGGCATCCGCCCTGGATGCATGGCATTCTAGAGGGTGGTTACTGGGGGTGACGCGCTTCACAGAGGTGAACCAGCTGGATTTGTTTTACGATCCAGCCTCCTTTCTGAAAAGGATCCAGGCTTTTCTGAAAACCCTTCTCCTCACTGGGGCATTCTGTTGTTGGGTGTGTGTGTGTTTGTGGGTATTTGCCTCATTCCACCCCGGAGCTTTCAGGTAGACAGATGTGTTTATTGTAGTGGAGTAACTGGTTTGCAATAATAAGTCACACTTTTCCACTGAAGGGGAGGGTGTGGGGATCCCCGAGACTAGCTCAAGTTCAGTTGTTGGAAGAATTCCTTGACTGGAAATTTTACCTTTGCATTTTGTCACAGTTTCCTGAAAATAACTTGGGGGTGCTCCTGGTCGTCTATCTACCGCTTTGATCCCCTGGATCCCACCCATTCTTTCACTTTAAGAAAAAACAAGTAATTGTTGCAGAGGTCCCTGTTTTGCAGCCTCCCTTTTGCAAGAAGCACTTTTTCGAATAAAACAATAATTAAAAAAAAAAATAGGTGAACCTGCAAAAGTGTCCTCTCAGTGTTGGCCAACAAGATTCTGTTACTGAATTACTTTTCAAAGTGAAAGGCATTGGGCTGGGCGCGGTGGCTCACGCCTGTAATCCCAGCACTTTGGGAGGCTGAGGTGGGCGGATCACTTGAAGCCAGAAGTTTGAGACCCGCCTGGCCAACATGGTGAAAACCCTGTCTCTACTACTAAAAATACAAAAGTTAGCCGAGCATGGTAGAGTAAACCTGTAATCCCAGCTACTCGGGAGGCTGAGGTAGGAGAATCTCTTGAACCCGGGAGGTGGAGGTTGCAGTGAGCTGAGATTGCACCACTGCACTCCAGCCTGAGTGACAGAGCGAGACTCCGTCTCAGGAAAAAAAAAAAAATAGTGAAAGGCATCTGCCAGGCGCAGTGGGTTCCCACCTGTGATCCCAGCACTTTGGGAGGCCGAGGTGAGCTGATCACCTGAGGTCAGGAGTTCGAGACCAGCCTGGCCAACATGGTGAAACCCCCGTCTCTACTAAAAATACAGAAATTAGCTGGGCGTGGTGGCGGGCACCTGTAAGTCCCAGCTACTCAGGAGGCTGAGGCAGGAGAGTCACTTGAACTCGGGAGATGGAGGTTGCAGTGAGCCGACATCATGCCATTGCACTCCAGCCTGGGTGACAGTGAGTGAGACTACGTCCCAAAAAGAAAAAAAAAAGAAAAAAGAAAAGAAAAAGGAAGTGAAAGGCATAGGATGGGGCTCCGCTTATTCCCTGGACACCAAAAACATTGAGAATCATGGCCCAAGCATGCTTAGAGAAAATGTGGCTCACGCCTGCATTTTATTTTGTTTTCCTGCTGCATATTGACTACCTGTGAAATGTTGGCTAGAAGTCTATGTCTCTGTAGCACATTTAATGCATTTCCCAGGCAACAGGAAGCTCTCAGTTTGCATTCCGACGCAGATGTGGGCGTGTCCTTGGGCTGTGTATGGCTTCATTTCAGATTATCTGAACCAGAGCGGCTGCCAACTGCCAGAGTGTCCGGAGATGCCTGGTGGCCACTCTGTGGTTTGCGCAGCAGGCGGCTGCTACATCCAGTTCCAGGAACCTCCTGTTCCGAGTGCAGCTGGCGGTACAAGCCTTCCCTTACACAGCAGCTCTCCCCGCAGGGAACACTTGGCAGTGTCCGGAGACTGTTCCCGTGCCACACTGGAAGGTGCTTCTGGCACCTCATGGTCAGAGGCCAGGAAAGCTGCTAAACTCCTACAGTACACAGGAAGAGCCCCCACAAAAAAGATTATTCGGGCCAAAGTGTCAACAGCGCTCAGGTTGAGAAACCTTGTCTCACACAATGAAAAGGTTCTCACATTGCTTTCCTTCAAAATGTGCAAATAGGAACCCCAAGGCTGCTCAGAACAGGCCATGCTGACTCTGCTAGTCCAGCAAGCCTTGCTGCAGGCAGAGTGGGGAGGATTTGGCCAGCGGCCCTCCCTCCGGGACAGGGAAGCTGAGAGGATGAGTCGGGGGTGCCCCAGGCCCAGGGGAGTGAGGCCTGGCAGGATTCAAGGATCCTGGTGGAAGAACCGGGGACAATTGAGAGGGCTCGGCAGGTGAGGTGAGGCCTGATGCCTGCTGGGCTGGCAGAGGAGCTGTACTTTATCCCACAGAGAGAAGGAGCTGCTGAGGGCTCTGAGACTGGGAGTGGCTGGATGAAAGCAGTGCTTCACGGCCATTAATTAGTAATCAGGATGGACAGCAGAGGAAGAGCCTTAAGAAGCAGGGACATGGCCGGGCGCGGTGGCTCGTGCCTGTAATCCCAGCACTTTGGGAGACTGACGCGGGTGGATCATTTGAGGTTGAGTTCAAGATCAGCCTGGCCAAGATGGTGAAACCTCATCTCTACTGAAAATACAAAAATTAGCCAGGCGAGGTGGCGGGTGCCTGTAGTCCCAGTTACTCGGGAGGCTGAGGCAGAAGAATTGCTTGAACCCGGGAGGCGGAGGTTGCAGTGAGCTGAGATCATGCCACTGCACTCCAGCCTGGGCGACAGAACAAGACACCATCTCAGCAACAGCAGGAAATAGGCAGGGATGCAAATGAGAGGTTGTTGCCCTGGCCCGGCATGCGGGAAAACAGTCTGAGGCAGGGCAGCGGCAGGGAAAGAAGAGGAAGTGTGGCAAACAGGCAATTCAAAGAAAGAGCAGGCAATCTGGTAAAGACCTAGGTGTGCAAGTGCTAGTTCTGGGCAATGGCGATGGCACCGACAGAGAAGGAAGACGTGCCTCTGGGAGGATGTGGCAAAACCTCCTCACTTCATTCGTAAACTCTGTTGTTCCTTTTTTTTTTTTTTTTTTTTTTTTTGAGACAGGGTCTCGCTCTGTCACCCAGGCTGGAGGGCAGTGGTGCGAGCTTGGCTCACCCCAACCCTCCACCTGCTGGGCTCAGGTAATCCTCCCACCTCAGCCTCCCAAGTAGCTGGGACCACAGGCACTTGCCACCAAGCCCGGCTAATTTTTGTGGTTTTTTTGTAGAGATGGAGTTTCTCCGTGTTACCCAGGCTGGTCTCGAACTTAAAATTAAATGCTAAGAAAACTATTTCAGGCCAGTCATGGTGGGCCATGCTGCAACCCCGGGAGGTCGAGGTTGCAGTGAGCTATGATTGTACCACCAGCCTCAGCCTTCGCAACAGACCGAAACCCTGTCTCAATTTAAAAAATAAAAATAAAGAGGGAGAGAGAGAAAGCTATTATTCTGGAAGAACCATTGAATCAATTTTTTTTTTTTTTTTTTTTGAGATGGAGTCTCGCTCTGTCGCCCAGGCTGGAGTGCAGTGGCCGGATCTCAGCTCACTGCAAGCTCCGCCTCCTGGGTTTACGCCATTCTCCTGCCTCAGCCTCCCAAGCAGCTGGGACTACAGGTGCCCGCCACCACGCCCGGCCAGTTTTTTGTATTTTTTAGTAGAGACGGGGTTTCACTGTGTTAGCCAGGATGGTCTCGATCCCCTGACCTCGTGATCCGCCTGTCTCGGCCTCCCAAAGTGCTGGGATTACAGGCTTGAGCCACCGCGCCCAGCCAATTTTTTTTTTTTAATCACGGCTCACTGCAGCTCAATCTCTGGGCTCAAGTGATCCTCCCACCTCATCCTCTCGAGTAGCTGGGACTGTAGGCACACACCGCCATGCCTGGGCTAACTATTAATTTTTGTAGAGACACAGTCTCATTTTGTTGCCCAGGCTGATCTCAAACTGCCCAGCTCAAGCAATCCTCCTGCCTCAGCCTCCTAAAGTGCTGGGATTACAGGTGTGAACCACTGTGCCCAGCCTTAAAGCTACTTTTTATTGAACAAATACTACACGCCAGGTGCTTTGCTAAGAAGCTTAAGGAGAGGATAAGTAACTGTCTATGGTCATAGAGCTATTGGTAAGTGGCATTTTACTTTGAACTCAAGTGTCTGACTCCAACACCCCATACTGTGCTCCTAACCTCCTGGAAGCAGATACGCAATCATGGAAATAATTTTTGGTTAGAAAGCGGGGATTACAGGTGATTATTCTTTTTTCAAATTTTTATTTAATGTTCCTGTTTTCATTCTTTTAAAAAGTAATCTTTGTTATTCTAGAGACAGTGGGAAATTTAATAGTTGCTGTAAGTATGATTATAGTCAAAATGGTCAGCCAGACAAGCATTTCCCAAAGTCTCAGAAACTTAACCCCACGGAGTCCTTCCTGGAAACAGAGTTCTGTAGGAAGCTAAGTTTTGTGACCAGGCGCGGTGGCCCACGCCTGTAATCCCAGCACTGTGGGAGGCCAAGGCGGGTGGATCACGTGAGGTCAGGAGTTCGAGACCAGCCTGGCCAACTGGTGAACCCCTATCTCTACTTAAAATACAAAAATTAGCTGGGCATGGTGGTGGTTACCTGTAATCCCAGCTACTTGGGAGGCGGAGGCAGGAGAATTGCTTGAATCCACGAGGCGGAGGTGGCAGTGAGCTGAGATCACACCACTGCACCCCAGCCTGGCGACAGAGTGAGACTCCGTCTCAAAAAAAAAGTTAAGTTTTGTAAAAGGTGCATTCTAGACCCTCCTTTTGGAAATTCACAATGTAAATTAGCAGATTAAAAATCTCATTATGCTCTGCGGGAATCATCATATTTAACTTCAATGCATTTCCAAAAATTCTTCAGCCGTGGAATACTTTTGTCCCATAGTATCCATTCAGATGCACTTTGGGGGAAATTGAGTTCAACCAGAAAAGAAGAGGTCATCTCCTGCCATCTCCTAAGACGACGGTTTGATGGGCAGGCCCAGTATCGGACTATGGATGCTAAGGAACTTTTCCTTTCCTAATTAGAGTACCAAAGGCGACAGTTAGAAGACACTGCAAAGCCTTTTGTGTTGAACAGTCAGAATCTGCCCCACCCTCACCTTCATAAATGGAACAGCCCCCCCAGGTTGCCTTGAAAATCTCTCCCACATCCACGAGTACACACACCTGGAGTCACTGTGTGTCATGGTTAATAGGAGTGTGGGCTTTCCCTGTGCTTCAACCTCCGCTCCTTCACTTCCAGGTCGTGTGACCCTGGGCGAGGTGCTTCCTTCTCTGAGCCTCGTTTCCTGAAAAAGTCTATAAAATGGGGATGATGACAGGAATTCTCACAGGCTATTGCTTTCATTCGACAAATAGTTACAGAGCAGTTACTGCTCCAGGCGTTTGAGAACAGCACAAGCTTGACAAGGTCCCTGCCTCCGTGGAGTTTGCACCACAAGGTGGAGAGCCGGCAATAAGCGAGTAAACAGCTATGTAAATACAAACAGCCCTGATGTGGGCGGACGGAGGACGAAACGTCACCGCAACGGAGGTTTTCACGGAGCAGGGGGCAGTTAGGGAAATGAGGACTGGGAAAGACTGGGTTGGTGGGCGTGTGAAGGGCCGTTTTTACACTCTCCAAGGGCTGATGAGCACACGGGGCTGGCGTAAGAGAGGCTCTAGCAATGGCCCTGCTTTCCCAACCATGGAACGTTGGTTTTGGAAAACCACCTGCATTAATTTTGGCTTTTTCCTGTCTGGACTTTGCCTATTGTCTGAATTTTTTTTTAATTAAACATTTCTATTATAAAAATCATTCAGGTTTAGTTTAACAAAAAAAGAAAATACGGAACAGTAAAAAGAGAAAAAAGCATCTACAGTCTCACCCAGAGACAGGCACGGCAAATATCTTAGTGTAATTTCCTTTTTTTTTTTTTTTGAGACAGAGTCTGGCTCTGTCACCCAGGCTGGAGTGCAGTGGTGTGATCTCAGCTCACTGCAACCTCCACCTCCCAGTTCAAGCAATTCTTCTGCCTCAGCCTCTCAGAGTAGCTGGGATTACAGGCGCCCGCCACCACGCCTGGCTAATTTTGTATTTTTGGTAGAGATGGGGTTCCACCAGGTTGGCCAGGCTGGTCTTGAACTCCTGACCTCAGGTGATCCACCCACCTCGGCCTCCCAAAGTGCTGAGATTACAGGGCATGAGCCCTGTAATCCTGGCCCTTTCTCTACGCTTTTATTTAACGTTTGTAGAAATCATATTATCCCTATAATTTTATGTTCTGTTTTTGTAAACATGACACAAAATAAATTTTTCACATCATTGTATATTTGGAAAAATACGTTCTTTTCCAAAAAAGGTTTATTTTTGTTATAAGATACATATTCATTATAGAATAATTGGAAAAGAAAGACACTAGGGATTTTCACACACGGAGAAAAGGCCGTGTGAGGACACAGTAGAAACATGGGTGTCGGCCGGGCGTGGAGGCTCACACCTGTGATCCCAGTTAGCAATGGGCTTTCTCTGTGATGGTTTATTAGTTAATGTTTAGGCCGGGCACGGAGGCTCACACCTGTGATCGCAGCACTTTGGGAGGCCGAGGCGGGCAGACCAGTTGAGGTCAGGAGATCAAGACCAGCCTGGCCAACGTGGCGAAAACTGTCTCCACTAGCTGGGCAGGTGCCTGTAGTCCCAGCTACTTGCAAGGCTGAGGCA